>NW_027662409.1:32500-80000 GCF_963989245.1 Nansenia antarctica | reverse complement strand
GGGCTCGGCAACAGGGGCTGAGAAAGAGTGGAGGAGAGACTGGGGGGGGGGATACAGCAGAAAGAGGGAGGGATGGGAGGAGGGAGTGAGGGATGAAAGGAGGCAACAGAGGGAGGGAGGACTTTGATGAAGAGAGGAAGAGAAAGGGGGTGAGAGGGAGGAGTGGACAAAGAGGGGTGGAAAAGGGTTTAGTGATGAAGTGGTCTTGGAGGATGAAGGGAGAGAGAGAGAGAGGGAGAGAGAGAGAGAGAGAGAGAGAGAGAGAGGGAGAGAGAGAGAGAGGCGGTGGGAAGGAGGGCATGTACAGTATGACTTATGAGAGAGACTCAGGAGAATGAGATACAGATCTCTCCTGAGGTGAGAGGCTGACTGGAATCATTTCTAGAAATCTTTTTAGAGTTTTGTTGAATTATTAACAGCCTCTGATTGTAAAGATCACTGAATGCAATGAGGTAAAACAAAAACATTGTTTATTATCATCACCACAGTCCTCGGAGAAGATCTGTAACAAGCACTGGCGGACTCAGGGGGGGCAGGGTGGGCGACCGCCCCTCCTGGTGCCCCCATGGTTGAAAAACCTCTCTCTTAAGTGCCCTTTTGAGTGGCGAAAATTAGAGGATGTGCCCTATTGGTGCCCCTCCAATGGTCTAAACTTGACCATGTGCCCCCACAGTTGAAAAAACTTCGCACTAAAGTGCCCTTTTGAGTGGCAAAATTAGAGGATGTACCCTATTGGCTGCCCTTCCAATGGTCTAAACTTGACCATGTGCACTGTGGCAAGTGGACACGTTAGTTCCCTATACTGTATGACTCTGGACTGGAAAGGCCCTGTCTGTCTGTGAGTGACTGTGAAAGTTACTGTACATGAAGTGAAAGTACTGCCCTTTGCCCACAGGCATAAAACAGGCAGTTTTCACACAGGGGGTGGAGAACAGGCTTTTAGAAATGTTCCAAATATTTACTATAAATTAATTAAAGAAAACGCTCAGATCGATAATGGTAAAAACCTGGTTAAAAAAGTGAGGTCCACAATACACAATAGTAAGCTATAGGCGATACTGAGATACTGTATTCAGAACATGAATGTAGTACTGTAGGCGTACTTCAACAATAAAGAAACATGTACTCACCGTTGGTTTAAGGGAACAGAAGATATTGAAGCCCCCGATTCAGAGATGAAAAAGCTCAACTGGAAAACAAGAAGGTTCTTGTTCATTCTAACGATGTTGTTTTTGAAGAGCAGAAGAACTGCGAGAGAGAGAGAGAGAGAGAGAGAGAGAGAGAGAGAGAGAGAGAAGGTAGAGAGAGGCGGAGAGAGAGAAGGCAACACAGGATGAGAGAGGCAGTGTAGGGTTCATCCTCGACCACCGCTTCCTCTTTTTCTAACTTCTCTGTGCCATTTGAGTTGAGGACACAACTTGCACACAACTTTGTCACATGCTTTAAAGAACAGTGGTACACAGTTTGTGTTTTACAAGCGGGATGGAAGGACCATTTACTTTTACTGCTTTTACAGGCAATTACACTTTTCATAATTTCATCCAAACTGTTTTTCTCCCCTCTTTTACTGGCTTTGCCAAACATCTGCTCTATTTAAGTTGAACTTTATACTTTATAAGAATCGGAATGATGCATTTTTGCAAACCCTGATCTGTATCTCACCAGTTTCTCTGTATCCTTTGTAAAATGTTGAGTTTTCGGTCTTTCTACAGGCTTGAGAAGTAGGTTGAGAGGAACTTGTAGTGGTTTCAGTGGTAAGATGAGTGAGTTTGGGTGCCTCCGACAGACACTGATGCAGTTATTGTCTGTGTGTGTGTGAGATGTGAGTGCGTGTTGATAAAGAGATAGTAGTAAGCTGCTTATTTCTCAAACCCAATCGTAGCTCCATCTAAGGAAGATATGTTATATTGAATGCTCAGATAATCATACTGTGGATTACTAATTGATAAAGACATTTACAGGAAATTGCAGGAACTATTATACATAGTTACACATCCAACCACCAGGGGGCAGGCTAAACCCACATCATATCAGAATGATGATAAGACAAAAGTATTCAGGTCGTTGTAGGTGTTTTAGCTCCTTCATTAGGTCACCACATCTACAGATTTGGTCCCACACACTCCAGATTTTAACCCAAGGTTACAACCAGGGTTAGTTACCATGGGTATAAAGGGCTTTACTCTCAGACCTTCAGAACCCATTGAAAGTAGTGCAGGGCCTCTAGGGAATGCACTTAACATATGGTTTTCACATATGTCGAACATCTTGGTGAGACAAGTGTTTACCCCGAGTTTCGGCTTGATCGGCCATTCGTGGCCCAAACGGGGAGCTTTGAAGTATGTGCGAAATCCGTAATTAAAGGGGGCGCCACGGAGCGACCGTTTGAGCTAGCGCCTCGAAACTCGGGGCACGCGACCGGACCCCTATGCCGCTTCACGGTGCCGATTTTTGGGTGACTGGGACTTTCTGGCACCGATTTCTGTTTTTCATCCTAAAGCAATACAGTCTAGGTAGGTCGTTTGTTGGCAAATGAAAGATCATTTTAATTAATTAATTAAACTGTCTGTGACTGTCTCCGCCCACTTTGACACAAGCTCCGCCCACTTTTACACAAGCTCCGCCCACTTTGACACAAGCGCCGCCCACTTTGACTTAAGCTCCGCCCACTTTTACACAAGCTCCGCCCACTTTGACACAAGCTCCGCCCACTTTGACTTAAGCTCCGCCCACTTTGACACAAGCTCCGCCCACTTTAACTTAAGCTCCGCCCGCTTTGACTTAAGCTCCGCCCACTTTGCCACAAGCTCCGCCCACTTTGCCACAAGCTCCGCCCACTTTGACTTAAACTCCGCCCACTTTGACACAAGCTCCGCCCACTTTTACACAAGCTCCGCCCACTTTGACACAAGCGCCGCCCACTTTGACTTAAGCTCCGCCCACTTTGACTTATGCTCCGCCCACTTTGACTTAAGCTCCGCCCACTTTGACACAAGCTCCGCCCACTTTGACTTACGCTCCGCCCACTTTGACACAAGCTCCGCCCACTTTAACTTAAGCTCCGCCCGCTTTGACTTAAGCTCCGCCCACTTTGACACAAGCTCCGCCCACTTTGACACAAGCTCCGCCCACTTTGACACAAGCTCAGCCCACTTTGACTTAAGCTCCGCCCACTTTGACACAAGCTCCGCCCACTTTGACACAAGCTCCGCCCACTTTGACACAAGCTCCGCCCACTTTGACACAAGCTCCGCCCACTTAGCATCTAATTAACATGAAGCTCATTAACATACAGCTCATTAGCATGAATCTCATTAGCATGAAGCTAATTAACATACAGCTCATTAACATACAGTTCATTAGCATGAAGCTCATTAACATGAAGCTCATTAACATACAGCTCATTAACATACAGCTCATTAGCATGAATCTCATTAGCATGAATCTCATTAACATACAGCTCATTAACATGTTACAAAAATATCACACACACGCACACATTCAGTCAAGTGAATGTAGACACATTGGTTTTTATCGCGGACACAGTTTTCCGAAGATCGCCGGAGTTCTCCGAACGTCAACGCGAGCCGGCTCCGTGGCTCCTCCCCCACAAAGCCCGTGCAGGGAGAAGGGTCCAGCTGCAGCTGGAATGTGGGGCCGAAAGGAATGTGGGGCCGAATGGAATGTGGGGCCGAATGGAATGTGCCTGTGTGTTGATTGCTATCTGCGCATGCGCTTAGCACGAGCGAGCCTGTGTGTTGATTGCTGTCAGGGAAGTTGTCTTGGTGAACGTTTGAAGACATCAGTCAGTTATTATCTACCGAGAGATTCAGATTTAGATTACTGCCATGGCTCACTACAGAGTAAGTAGAAACTAACCCTAACGTGCTATGTATATGTTTAACAGTCGTGTGTTACAGTTTATTACGACAGAAAGCACATACGTGATGTTAGCAAGATGGCGTCGCGGGTGCAAAGAAAGATAGAACAGCCCAGTCTGAAAGGTATAAATGACTTTAATATCGTTTATAATGTTCATAATATCGTGTATAAGGTCCATAATATCATGTTTAATGTCCACATTGTCGAGTGTAATGGCTATTCTATCGTGTGCAAGGCCATGACTGAGCTAGCGCGGTGCTAACGGAGGTAGCAAGATGGCGTCAGACAGACAGACCTGCTACTGTATCATTAGACAGACCTAACTCTACTACTGTATCATTAGACAGACCTAACTCTGCTACTGTATCATTAGACAGACCTAACTCTACTACTGTATCATTAGACAGACCTAACTCTGCTACTGTATCATTAGACAGACCTAACTCTGCTACTGTATCATTAGACAGACCTAACTCTACTACTGTATCATTAGACAGACCTAACTCTACTACTGTATCATTAGACAGACCTAACTCTGCTACTGTATCATTAGACAGACCTAACTCTGCTACTGTATCATTAGACAGACCTAACTCTACTACTGTATCATTAGACAGACCTAACTCTGCTACTGTATCATTAGACAGACCTAACTCTGCTACTGTATCATTAGACAGACCTAACTCTGCTACTGTATCATTAGACAGACCTAACTCTACTACTGTATCATTAGACAGACCTAACTCTGCTACTGTATCATTAGACAGACCTAACTCTACTACTGTATCATTAGACAGACCTAACTCTACTACTGTATCATTAGACAGACCTAACTCTGCTACTGTATCATTAGACAGACCTAACTCTGCTACTGTATCATTAGACAGACCTAACTCTGCTACTGTATCATTAGACAGACCTAACTCTGCTACTGTATCATTAGACAGACCTAACTCTACTACTGTATCATTAGACATACCTAATGTGCTGGAGGGTAAGACTAGTCTATTGATGTTGCTCGTGGAGATGATGTTTGCACAGTCCTGTATGGCATTTCATATGAACCATTTCACCTCCTTTTGATTTCTGTTATTTGCATTCTTTTTTACAGATTACATTACTGGAGTTCCCAGAGGAGATAAGGCCCTTGGCTATGTAAGTGTTGTGTATCCAGTACTCACTCACACACACACACACACACACACACACACACACACACACACACACACACACACACACACACACACACACACACACAGATACTCAGACCTGTGTTCGTATAGTATTTGATTAATTGAAAAATACTTGTGCTTGATTCAGTGTTGCCTGAAACAAGGCAACCAATGGAATAATCCCAAAAGTCCAAACCCCCCCGCCCACCTGGCCAAGCCAATGCTCAAACAAAGCATCGCTTTCAAAGTATTTGTGTAAGCTTGGGCGTAAGGGAACTGAGTGGGATATTTTGTCTTTGACAGGTGAACATTTTAAACGGGAAGAACATGGAGTCCATGTTGAACTTCACAGGAGTGCAGGTAAGCCACGACCCTCTAGGCGTGTCCAATCAGGGACCCTCGTCCACCCAGGCATCAAGGCCATAGCCTTTTGCTATCCAATACTTAAAATTAATTTTGTTGTTTGAAAGGTATGGCCAGATGTTTGCCTTTTGGACCAATGAGGCCAGAGGGTTGCTTAAGGGTAACCATAACCCGGTCTACAGAATCCCAAGCGGGAGGGCCAGCACGACAAAACTTCCAGCCCATGTCCAGGCAGCCATTGACCACTCTGCAGAGGAGAAGAGACTGGTGGACCTCATTGTCCAATCACAGGCGGCTGAACAGCATTTGTTGGTATTTTGCAAAATGTTCATATTTGATCTCAAAGTAAAGCTTCACCTAGGGTCTTTAGGAATAGGATCAACTTACATCATTTAACTATGACTCATTTCTTGTACTGTATCTTTTGAATGAATGTATGAATGTAAGTGACATTTCATGCCTTTTTTGATTCACATAACCACCACACAATGCACTGATCCAATTTCCACAAAATTGTTGTCAGGATGTACTCAATGGGAAGGCGAAGTACTTTCTAAAGAAGTCCCCTAAGGTGCCTGTCTACCTCTGCACCGAGGAACACCAGGAAACCCTCTTCGGCCATCTTGGAGAAATATTACACCGAACACCATGTCTGGTGCAATTCACGGATGAAGTGAAGTTCATCCTGGATGTTCTGTTTCCGGAGGTAGGGATAATCATTGCTGGTCCTGCACTTTCAAAACATATAAAGAGGTTGCCTGCAATAGTGCCATTGTGTATGGACCCATATAATGGCTTTGTGTTTTGTATTGGTAGACTGGATCAGATATAAAAAATCGTAAAAATTTAATTACTTACTTTTTTTTGGTAGGCTATCATTCATGGCCTTGCCCTCCTCAAAAATGTGACATTGCGGCAGGCTGAACAGCTCTTCCTTGATGGTCCATGTTTACATCAGAGGTGAGAGTACTTTTTTTTTATTTTACAGAATGCCCTGAACTCTTATCGCCCTATTTACTGTTACATAATACTTTAAGAATTATGTATGATTATTGTTATTGATGTACTCTTTATTTTTTATTTTTTACTGTTGACAACGTTTCTTTCAAAGTTGTGATTTTTATGTCTACTATTTCAGTGAAAGGGAGGAATTTGACCGGAAGATTGCCAAAGAAATGAAGCAAAAGGGAAGATATTGAAAGGTATTTTTTGGGTTGGTTTTTGGTGCCGGCTTTGCTGTGGTAAAAATGGTAGCGGGTGCGTGGGTCAAGGAGAAATCTGAAAAGAGTGAGGTCCTGCCAGACCTGCAGTTCATCGCCAGATCGTAGCCTTATGTTCACGGTACTATCTTGCTCCTTGTGTTTTTCTAGTAACCTGCCTTCTTTCCAAACCCTGCCTTACCCCGTTTGTGTTCTCTCCCAAGATTCCCACGGACCCTCCCTCGCGTCTCCCCGGCCCCGGCTCTCGCATTCCCGCGGATCCCTGCCCCGTCTCCACGGACCCTCAGAACCCCTCGAGCCACCCCCGAACCCCTGGACACCCTTGGACGGATCTCCCGGTACCACCCTCGCCTCCTCCCTTGGACATCCCCTTTTGGACTCTCGGACTGTACTGTTGCCAGGCGCACGCACATACTGACAACACCCTGCCCGCCTACGTCACCCCGCACCCACGGTAGACCACACACATAGTCTTGACTACGCATTACACATAGGTATCCACATATCCCATACTCCAAGACTATCAGCACACCACACATTCTCCCGCATACCCCCTCCCTAAATCCTGTGAATAAACACGCCCACGGGCTAACGGATTCTCGCTCTGTGCCGCCTCTTTGGTCCCCCCGGGTAGTACCCCATAACACACACATGTTGAGCC
Source organism: Nansenia antarctica (assembly GCF_963989245.1). Taxonomy (NCBI): domain Eukaryota; kingdom Metazoa; phylum Chordata; class Actinopteri; order Argentiniformes; family Microstomatidae; genus Nansenia; species Nansenia antarctica. The sequence continues at coordinate 72,702 of NW_027662409.1, read as the reverse complement.
ATTCCTCCACCTCGTTCTACAGCTGGTAAGACAGAGAGAAACGGTTGGTCCTCACAGTCACATAAACCTGACCCCCTCCAGACTCTTGAGCACAATCTTAATGAACCAGTCCAGGTGCGTTAGGATCCGTTAACGTCGGTACAGGCCAGGGTCTTGTCAACTTCTCTCTCTCTGTCTCTCTCTCTCTCTCTCTCTCTCTCTCTCTCTCTCTCTCTCTCTCTCTCTCTCTCCTGCAGGGGAAGGAGTCCAGCTGATAATGACAGCAGGCCTGTCAATACCTGAGCACCACGGCCGTCCCCCAGCTGTTCCTCCAGGGCCCTCGTCCGCCCTCCATCCATCCCTCTATCTATTCAACCCTACCTCCTTCCTAGCTGCCACGGATTGTCAATAAAAGAAATAAACAAATAAACCTGTTCCGTCCTCTGACCTTTTAAAAGTAGACAATCTGGTTTAGGCAACTTAGATTACAAGTCAGTTTTGGGAAAAGTAAGTGAACACAGAAGAGCACAGCTTGTGATAACGGCTGCAGTGACTACTTATGAGTTTTATATTGTTAATATATTGTGTGAGCAAAAAGAAAAGAAAAATACATTTTATGAAGTATAGTTAATTTACTCATATACAGTATGTATATCCTCTGGCTTGTTTGTAGAACTGCCCTGTATTGTTGACAAAGCTAAACCCTATTGATATGAAGTCTACTGGGAACACGAGAGGATGCCGTCAGTATTGCATTACTGAGTTAAGATTTGGTACTGAGGAAAGGTCAGCGTTTAGGGGTAACTGGATAGCACTTGGAACACCATCCGTGTTCCATTTCTTGGTTTGACTGTGCCATCTAACCCTAGGTTATGAGGGAATCAAGTACATGTGGTTGGTGTCACAATTATGTATAACTAATACACAATCTATGCTGAGTCTTTCAGGCTTCATGTTAAGTATTGCATAAATCACAGATGTAACATTCATAAATGCTAGAGATCATCATTTGACTCACTTCATCAGTCAGTTCTACAAATCGGAATGTTAAACTCAATGGTTCAATGATAAACTCAATAGAATCCAACTGGATTCCCTCTTGTAAACAGTAGGTATTGGCGATTTTTTTGGAGGAGTAAGCATTATGTCACACGTGAAATAGACTTAGCATTTCATGTCTTGGTGGTTTACAAAAACGTTCACTGATTGTGTGTATTGAATGTTCAGCCATGAGAGAGCATCAATCGTTCATGAAGGACATAGTATATAAAGGAGAATGCCAGTTGTTGGGTGTTTTCCGTCTAGGTGTTTCCCACGCATGATTGGCCATGAGGAAATGCATAAGATCTTAGGTGAGTTCCATAAAATGCTCTGGGTTCTTTCGTCTGCTAGGGGTTTACTGTGTAACCACGGGAATGGTCTAACATGTGGCTTGTGTTTCTAGAAAGACTGAAAACTAGATCCTATTGTAACCATGTACTTTAGTAACTTTGTCTCAATGATAATATAATAATAATAATAAATGGTTAAAGTGTATAGCACACTTTAATAATATAATAATAATAATAATAGTAATACATTGTATTTGTATAGCACACTACTGGAAACTGTTCTCCGCTGCAATACTCCAATTTATCACTACTGGAAACTGTTCTCCGCTGGGTGGCGCTTTCCGTCCTGAAAGGCACATTCCATTCGGCCCCACATTCCATTCCGTCCTCACATTCCATTCGGCCCAGGACGCAGCTAGATACTACTGAGAGAAGTTGCACTTTTTGAACAGTTGAACTTTTCTAGGCTTATTACGGTAGTTCACCAACAAAAAAAAGCATTTCCCCTGTTGAGCTGTATAGCAGCACTTATTACAGTGAAGTGCTCTTATGACACGTAACTCCTCCTTGTCCTGGGTCGCTCAGTATAATGGAGAAGCGTCAATACCCAGAACTGTTCAAAAGCGTGCCGAAGCGAGCCGTGCCAAGCTGTGCCGGGCCGGTCAATGGAAAAGCGCCATTAGACTTTGACGTAAGCACATTTTTCTAAACCGTCGTAAGCATCATTTATAAAACGAGCTGAGATTATTTCAACTTGCGTACGTGCTTCATTCTATAAATACCAAACATACTTGGAATTGAACGCAGGTGAATGAGGTTTGTATTAACGCCCTGTGATAGCGGCTCAATTATAGCGTCTGAATGAAGCCAAGTGCTATAATATAATACAGACAGTACATAATATACATAATATATATAATATTATTATATATTATGTACTGTCTGTATTATATTATATTATAGCACTTGGCTTCATTCAGCCGCTATTTGAGCCGCTATCACAGGGCGTTAATACTATATTATAGGGTAGGCGTGCGTCTGGAAGCGGGAGAGGGCAGTAATACCACGTTCATTGATAAAATGACATAAGGGATGGAAAGGGGGGATGGCAGTTTTAGAAGGGGGATGATTTTGACTGTTTTTATTTCAGGGGGGGTGCCATTCCCCCTCATCCCGACTCAACTCGAAATCCAGTATCATTTAGCGCGTGGCCGGGCAAGGCATAGGCATGTTGAAGAGAGATAGACAGCTCCGGAGGGATATAAAGAAAGACTGAAATACAATCATAAACATTAGTTCCCTTTAAATCTTTAACTCATTTTCTCGGCTGGTAACAACATCGTTAATTTTATTACGAGCCACTTAAACTTCGCATGAATTACAGTAGGCAACGTTTTTCCAGTGCGGCTCACATGCCTGTAATAACTCCTCATAACCAGTAGGTAATGTGCGTAAGCAAGTTGAATACTCGACGTCGAGCTACGATCGTTTCCACGATCAAATTGACTCACGTTGAAATTGTATAAATCACTACGTTGACGTGGTTTTCTACGTACGACATGGGTAAGATCAAAAATGTATCTAGCACGTTCTATGAATGAGGCCCCAGGGCTGCCAAGTTTCACCAAAAGTTTGGAGTGAGATTTTTTAGCGGTGGAGCGACCCAAAACTGTGCACGTTTTGGCAGCGGCGGCCCCTCTCTCCCACCCAATTATTTGTACTAGTTTCCTGCAATTTTACATGTTGTTCATAATAAACCAGCACAAGAAATTAAAATAATTTACATTTTATAAAAGACGACAAAAATTCAGACAATATCATATGTATGAATGTTAATAAACAAATACAGTAGCCTACAGACTCTAAAAGAAAATTGGGCCCGATCAACAGGACTCATGGTCAGCAGCAGAAAGACCCTTGGTTGTCATCTTATATACAGTGCATTGCTCATACCGGTAGATGGCTATCATGTTATACAGTACACATTTTTTTGAGGGACCCCCCAATTGTTGTATTTGTATTGTAAATTGTAATTATTATTATTATTATTATTATTATTATTAATGGATTTAAGGTTTTTACTTTTGCCTGCTTGCGGCTCTGTCAGTATTGATTGATTGATTGATTGATTGACTGAGAATGTTCATTATGTGAAGCGCATTGAGTTGCATCTTGTAAGAAATGCGCTATACAAATAAAATTTGATTTGAATTTTTTTATTATTATTTTTTTTCTCCTCTCTTTTCTGAGTCTTTTTCTTTCTTTTTTCAAACACGGTGTAAATGTGCTAACCCAAACCCTAAACACTTAAAGTAGGGAACTTTGGATTTCTTCTTCTCCTCTCTTTTCTGAGTCTTTTTCCATTTTTTTCAAACACAGAATGAACTCAAACCCAAGCCTAACCCAAACCCTAACCCCAAACCTAACCCTAACCACTTAAAGTAGGGAACTAGGGATTTCTTCTTCTCCTCTTCCTTTTCTGACTTTTCCCTCATGACCTCCAACTGCAGCTTCAGCTCCGTGCTCTGGACCTCCTCCTGCTGCAGCTTGGTCTGGGAGAGGGAGAGCTGCTGACGACAGGTGACCAGGTCGATGGTGACCATCTTCTGCGCCTCCACCTCCGCCCTGCTCCTCTCCTCAGCCTCAGCGGTGCGCTGCTCCATCTGCACCTGATGGGAGTTTAAAGCTCTCTCCTTCTCCTCCAGCTTCTTGGCGTCAGCTAGGGCCTGCAGATGGGTGGCTGTGAGGGAGGCCTTCTCCTTCCCCCACTGGTCTTTGTCCTCCTGGAGCTTGGTGCGGGCCTCCTCCGCTGCTGCCTTTTCACTCTCCAGGACCCTGATCTTGTCCTTTGCCTCCTTCACCTCCTCCTTCTCCAGGTCGGAGTTGTTGCGGAGGAGGCTCTTCTCCTTCTCCATATTGTGGAGCTTTTTTTGGAGGGCGCTCTCCCTAAGTCGGCTCTCCATCACCTTCTCCATCACCTCCTCCCTGCAAAGTCGGCTCTCCATCAACTCCTCCCTGCAAAGCCCCAGAGCCTCCTCAGCTGCTGCCTTGGCCACCAGGGCCTCACTCTCCAGGACCCTGATCTTGTTCTCTGCCTCCCTGGTGGTGTTGTACCACCACCACCACCACCACCTGTGCTCTGTATATATATTATATAAAAAAATATATCAAATTATTTATCAAAATAACCCGTTTATATATCTGATCTGACGTTTTTTCCCCCACTTCTGTGGGAAACTTCGCTAGCAACACGAGTAGAGCTTACTGTCGTTACCTCAGCGGAGATAAAGTAAGGTATCTTAGCAACGTAATGTTGCTTGCGAAGTTTCCCACAGAATTGGGGGGAAAAACGTCAGATCAGATATATAAACGGGTTATTTTGATAAACCGGATACATTTTGTGAATATATATGGTTACTTTCTCACCTGAAAACATATTAAAACTTCATAAAATGACATTAACACTTGTAGAGCCAAATTACAGCTTTTAGCCAATGGCGGCCAAAATTGAGGATTTAAAAACGGAGGGTTTTGCTTTGCTCGCTGATTGGCTAATGTCTTCTTAGTAACAGCTAAGTTATAACTTACACCACTAGGGGTATGTATACATATTTAGTAGTTACTAAGCTCTACGTCATAACTAGTGTGCTTGGTGCAACCCATTCAAGTTTAGTAGTGACTAAATCTTGATTTAGTAAATACTTACGCTATAACTAGGGTTATTTTGTACTTAGTAAGAGGTGGTGCAACCCTAGCTTACCTTATAAATATCTCCTCTACATTCACAGAATACTTAAGATACATCAACATCCTTGAAAAAACACTGTTTTAACCAGAGTGTGTGAGGCAGTCAAGCATTTCCAGAGCACCATTTCTCTGCATTAATAAAATGATGAGGTGAGCCTCCTCTGTGTTCACTTAGAAAAAGAGCAGGGAGAGAGACTTCGACAGTACACCTGGAGTTACTTACCAAACTTCACATAGTTGTAGGGCACATAGCCCGTGATGTTGGCGGCATTGCGCACCTTCCACCAGCCCATCATGGAGTCGTCCAGGAGAACGAGACGCTCGTTTTTCCGGATGTCAAGTCCAAGTTCATAGTCCTTCTGTGCCGTGTAATCCCACTGGGCTATAACAATCACCTCCTCTGTCATTTTGCATGGAGTCCCCCTTGGTGGTTCCTTCAGTTAAATCTGATAAAGGAAAATAAAATGCTAATGTTCTACTCTTCAATATCTAGTTTCGTAGACAGCTCGAACCTAAAGTGTCATTTTTTTCGCAGGCCTTGTGGCGTCATTCTAGTGACGTCACAGTCGCCACCTGGTCCTGAACGTTCGAACGATTAGCAAGAGCGTTCTAAACGATTAGGCCTGCCAGGTTTGGGCATGACAGCTCCGCTTTTCTCCCCATTAGGGGTTGTAGGATGGTAGGGCAATACCGCTACCTGATTGGTTGGCAAAGCACCCGTGAAGAGCCCCCTCATTGGCTGGCGAGTCTACCGTCTATAAACAGAAGAGTCACGTGGGTCTGAGGGAGATGTATGTAAAAAGACGGTGAAAAGTTAAATAAAATCAATACACTTTTTAAAAAGCGTGAGAAAAGCGCAGCTGCCGCCGCCTTTTTCAGTTGATTTTATTTAACTTTTCACCGTCTTTTTACATACATCTCCCTCAGACCCACGTGACTCTTCTGTTTATAGACGGTAGACTCACCAGCCAATGAGGGGGCTCTTCACGAGTGCTTCGCCAACCAATCAATCAATTTGTCCTTTTCCCATAGGGTTGTATGTAAAAAGGCGCTTCCCCCCCCCCCCCAAAAAAAAAGACTTCAAGTGTGAACACCCCCTTAATCACCATTAAAAAAATACATTTTTGGAAGATTTTGTCTTACATGTGTCAACATACATGTCCCATATGTATTATAGTAAATGTTTGTGTTGCTGCGCTCTGTGTAGAGCGTGTTATAGGTGATACAACCATCCAACCTATATTGTAGGCTAGTATGCAAAGTTTTGTTACGTTTCTGTGCGTACTATGAAATCTAATCCTGCCGGCGCCACCACACACAATGGTAACTAGCTAACTTCGGCTAACTCAAGTAGCGAACACAGGCGCTTACCTTGCTTGTATCCCGTGTTGCTACTTCTGATGCCGCAGGTCAACTGGTCTGAGAAACTAGCGCGGGGGTTTTTATAGACGACATTTGATTGTGACGTCAAATGTCCTCTCGACTGTTATGATTATGACGTCATCCTGCATGTTTTCTGAACATTCTGATCTCAGGAGCTCAGGAGTTTTTTTTTACTTTTTATTTTATTTATTTTTTTACAATGATAATAATACAAATAATAATATTAAAAAGCCCCATATCTATTCATCTCTCATTCTGATCATTAAAGCATTAAAGCCCTCGAAAATAATATGATATCATCCAAATATCATCATGATCAAAATGCAGGGTTCCCACGGGTCCTTGAAAGTTTGTGAATTAGAGAAAAAATAAATATATGTTTTTTGTTTTAGAGAGGGAGAGAGAGAGGGGAATACAATCTAAACTTGTTAACGTAATGTTAGTAAATATGCTCCGTTGCGCTGTCTGCATGTCTCTCCCGCTATCTGAGTCGCACCACGCCGCACGCGCCTCAAGGACATCCCGGTGCAGGTTAAGTTAAGCGGCAGCAAGCAGCTGTAGCTCTGCCTGGCAAATGTACATGTCAGGATGTGTGGCTCACTAAAGACATTTACAAGCAATGGATTTTCGGGTGCGCCGTCACCATACTGTAGGGTGTCCAGTGAAGTATTAAAGAGCCATGAGAGTAGATGAGAAGAGGCAAGGCAAGGCAAGGCAAGTTTATTTGTATAGCACATGTCATACAACAAGGGCAATTCAAAGTGCTTTACATGCATTATTAAAAAATACAGCAAGAGGAGCATAGGAAAATAAAAATTACAATGAATAAAAGCAAATATAAGAAGTAAATAGATAAAACATTTTAAAAGACAATAGTTAATGGAAAAAAGACATTGATAGAAGTGTTTGTGTTTAATCATAACTGGTGCAAAACATGAAGGTTTTTAGCTTAGATTTAAATATTTTAAGGGTTTGGGCCTTGATCACAAGATGATCACATGGTCCAAACACAGGTGTGTCCACATGGATGGCTTGATTAGAGCACAGAGGAACACAGAGAGCAGGACAGGACAACCCAACGTCTCCTAACTGGAATCCAACTAATACCCTCTTACCTACTGGCCACAAAGACAGTCGAACGCATGATTCTCTCAATTAATTCTCATTCTTAAGTCCCTGTTTTTACGCACAGTAGCCTAATTTACCATCCAAACTATTTTTCTGTTTAGGGTTATTATTAGAGATGGTGTGAGTGAGATGCTTGGTGCATTGCATTTCATGAAACAGTTGTTTAATCTAATCGCAGTCCTCTAACGCCCCCAGCCAGTCGAATGAAGAGGGTGGCATGATCACATGCGTAATTTTCTTCCCTTGAGAGAGAGAGAGAAAAGAAAAAACCGGAGCGGATGCACTGACTGTTTGTGGTGAGCTGAGCCTTGTCAGTGAGCCTTGTCAGTGAGCCTGCCCTGCGCTGCTCCCTCCATGTGTGACAAGAGGAAAGGGTTCGAGGACACACCGTTAACGTGGCTGAAGGTCGGCGGTCTCCATGGGAGGAGGGACACAGCACCAGTGAGCGGTCCGAAGAAACCCAAGAAGTGGAGAGCCAGTGGGGGGTGGGTGGTGGGGCTGGAGGGGCTTTATGTGAAGCTGAAGAAAGAAAAAGTCCGGATCATGGACGGCAAAGGGACATTAAAACTGTTCACCCGAAAGAAACGGGAACTGATCAAGACGCCTTCCATCACCAAGAAGGGCAGTGCAGGAAGCCCACAGAGCGCACCAGTGAGTATATAATAGCGCATCTATCTTCTCTGATTTCCTCTCTCTCTCTCTCCCCCCTGGGTCCGTCACTCATACTGATTTCTCTAGTCACTCTCTCTGGTGTCTGTCTGTCTGCTGCGTTGGAGAGGATAAACTAAAGACCCCTGGCTGTCTGGGAGATACAATACTGCAATACTGCAATACTTTGAACAGATGGAGGAGAGCTAGCCTATGGGGTTGTGAAAAGAGCAGCTTAGACAGACGAGTTTCCAATCCATCTTTGTTATGAATAAATAATGGATCATGCAGTGACAGATGCAGTGGATCATCTATTGTTGGTGAGAAAAGAAAGGGAGAAATCTAAGCCCTGCTTCAAATAGAGGGCATGCTTTTGTTGTAGGAAATTCTGCATTTAGGTGCAATTGAATCACTTTAGGGCTTCTATGATGATATTGTTGTTTTTCCAATTTGTTTTTAAACAACCGTTAGGGTGTTGTATGTACCACTAGGCCTATTATACTTTGTACTTTTGTCTGTTTGGACAACGTGGATCAATTGTTTTGTATTGATAGAAAAAGAAAACAAACAAACATCAGGAATGTTTTTAGTGGGTTATTTCTAAGGTGAGTTTAGGCGATTGCAATCCTCTTGCAACGGTCAGTCATGTTCCAAACGTGACTTCTGCTAAAGACGATGGTAGAACAATAGGAAGGAACAACATGCTGAAACGGGGAGGCAAAACGAGCTATAACCCCTACTCCACGGGTCAGAGAATTAAAAAAGAGGAATCGAAAGCCAAGAGCAGATTGGACATACTACCCAACAAACCTACCGTTTGGCTCAAACAGGTACGTCAAACATTATGATCATTTCCAACAGACTATTAGTTTAGTTTCACCACCATAATAACCATAAAAGGTGTTCTTGAAGCGAGTATCCAGCACCTGCTGTAGTTGTCTCTGTGGCGCCCCCCACTGGCGAGGTATGAAGGTGTCATGCACCTGCTCTTCCTGGTCAGGCACTGAGGCTGTTACTAATAATATACGTTCTATGTTCAAAACAACCGTTTAAAGTCATGGTTTAACGTAAGTGTACATGCTGGATATTGCCAAGCTTATCCCGGTCGTTTCATGCCCTTTATGTTATGACACATTCTGTTATGCCTATTCTTGTGTCTTGAGTAGAACAGTCAGTGTGGACATTTGGCCGGGGCGATTTCAGGATATGTCCGCCACATTTCATCAGCCTGTTTCCAAATCAATAGTGCCCCAGAGCTGCCCAAGAGTTTCTCTATTTTGTGAGCCGTTCGTTTTAGGGTGTGGCCAAGCCAGCCTAGCTAGAGTCAGGAAGTGTTACACAACACAGGATCTTGTGAAAGTCTCTGTTTGTCTGTTTATCAACAACAGTCTGCTCAAGCCAACAGCCTCTCCTCCTCCTCCTGACCGCCAGCCAAAAAACATCGGTCACATTATACGTCGTGGTACTAGATGACATGAATCATCATGATGGCACCCTCCTGTTTATCCCATGACCCCCCCTCCCCCTCCCTCTCCTCTCCCTCCTTTGTGTCACGCAGCTGTCCATTCTACAAGAGCAGCCTCGTCGCGATGCCGCCGGAGACACCACACCCTCCGCTTCCTCCTCCTCCTCTTTCTCCTACACTCTCACTCCCACTTCTGCCAGCCTCCTGGACCCCTCCCTCTCCTGCCCGGGGACCCCCAGCGCACAGCACAGCAAGCTGGCGGGGGTAGCGGTCGGCGCGGGGGTGGGCGTGGCCATCCCGTCCCCCGTCGGTACCCTGAAGAGGCCCACGGCGCTCAGCCGGCACGCCAGCGCGGCGGGCTTCCCCCTGCAGTCCTGGGTGTTCACCAAGGGCCAGGGGAAGGGGGCCGTGTCCCCGAGCCCTTCTTCTTCCGCGGAGGGACCGGAGAGCACGGCCATCGAGGTGGAGGACATCCCCTCACTGCTGAGAGACGTGGCGCGCTTCGCAGAGGCCGTGGAGAAGCTGAAGGACGTGGTGATGGGAGAAGGTGAGATCACGGGGGAGGGGCGGCTGTGGGCGCAGGAGGTAGAGCCGCCGTCTAACGATCACAAGGTTGGCAGATCGGCGGTTCGAGCCCCTCGAGCTGACATGTCAAAGTGTCCTTGGGCAAAACACTGAACCCCAAATTGCTCCCAATGAGCGGGCCGGCCGGCGCCTTGCATGGTAGCCTGCCGCCATTGGTGTGTGTGTGAATGAGAGGCCGTTGTAAAGCGCTTTGGAATAAGGCGCTATATAATTCAGTCCATAAGAGCAGAGGGGCCAATCCCGAATCAACCCCTAGAGCCTAGACTCTACCTCTGGGCACTCCATGGTGCCTAATCCTAACCCGATTCCTAAATAAACGTAGGTCTGTATGTTTATCACAGAGACTGCCAATGGCCCCTGGCCTGAGCTAGATTACTCTTCCTGATACGACTGGTGGATTGATGATTCACTTGCTTAGTCAAATGTATCGATTGTAAGTCGCTTTGGAATAAGGCGTCTGCTAAATGCCCAAAATGTAAATGTAAATGTATGGATCGAAAAGGTATACAGTTATTGTAAGAGCTCACGTCACCTTGCTCTTCAGGCTTAAGTGGATGTTTCCCTAGATTGTTTGCACCTATCCAATTTGTCCTACCTTTCAGATCGATACAATCTGAATCTTGATCTGGGGGGGGAAGAGGCTTGGGGTGTATTTGGAATTTGGTAGCCTAATACTCTCTCTGAAACATGGTGGTGGTTTGGTTATTCTTTCTCTGTTTTTGGTTGGTTTTCTTTCAGAGAGTATACAGGATATACAGTGGGAATTATGAGGTTACAGTAGGGGCTATTTTAGGGCCAGAAGAGACAAACAGATATTTCTGTCTGTATATAATTGATGTTCCCTCGTTGTCGGGTGACTTGGGGTTAGGCTGGGGTTTGGCCTGGGCTTGGCTGGGTCGTGACAGTCGACCATTGTTTCCTGAGTGTTATTGTTGTCTCTCTAAAGACGTCTGGAATCTCAAATCCTCCTACATGATGCACCACACGTTAGCATGCGCCCAGAACAATGCTGTTTTGACCCCCCCCCCCCCCCTCCCCCTCTCCTCCTGTTCACCACGTGTTCCGTGTGGGTGGGGGAAGGGCGGGGCCGTCTTTTACACAAGCGACCCTGAGCTTCCTCTCTCTCTCTCTCTCTCTCTCTCTTTCTCCCTCTCTGTCTGTCTCTTTCTAACTGTCTCTCTGACTCTCTCTCTCTCTCTCTGTCTCTCTCTCTCTCTCTGTCTCTCTCTCTCTCTCTCTCTCTGTCTCTCTCTCTCTCTCTCTCCCTCTCTCTCTCTCTCTCTCTCTGTCTCTCTCTCCCTCTCTCTCTCCCTCTCTCTCTCTCTCTGTCTCTCTCTCTCTGTCTCTCTCCCTCTCCCCCTCTCTCTCTCTCCCTCTCTGTCTCTCCCTCTCCCCCTCTCTCCCTCTCCCCCTCTCTCCCTCTCCCCCTCTCTCTCTCTCTCTCCCTCCCTCTCTCTCTCTCTGTCTCTCTCTCTCTCTCTCTCTCTCTGTCTCTCTGTCTCTCTCTCTCTCTCTCTGTCTGTCTGTCTCTTTCTAACTGAACTACTGAAGTTTCCGCGGTCGTACACAGACCGCAACTCGAGCAGGAAACCAGCTTTGTGTTTACTGCAGCCTTCAAGACACTCTCTTCCCTTCTGCACGCGAAAAGTGGTGCAACGCCTCCTCTTTAAACTCCAACACACTTGAAGGAGTCGTGCCAAAAAGAGAGAAAGAAAACGCTCTTAGAAAACCAGACCTAGAAATGTACCGGTCTAGTGATGGAGAAAGCTAAGGCAGGGCTAAAAGTGTCAACTGAATCATATTGATGCAACGTATTGTATTGGATTTGCGTATGAGGAGTCATTGGGAGACAAGTCAAGAACAGAAAACGGTCACAGCTCAGATTAAGTTGGGGTTATTTTTGCTTCCATGAGTCAGGCTATAGAGGACTGAACCTTGGCACAAAGTGACAGCAACCCACCCATGCAGGCAGGCAGGCAGGCAGGCAGGCAGGCAGGCAGGCAGAGAAACCTAAACAGGAAACCAAGATGGATCGCCTCTGACAGAGAGGCCTCGTTCAGACTTCCTCCTCTGATAGTCGTCTGCGTCAGCCTGACCCCTGACCCCGTCAGCCCAATGCGGCAGTCTGCTTTCACGTCCGGCCTTGTGATAGTCTGCGTCTCGCTGGGTCCGCCCTCTGATCTGAATCTTATCACATGGATCATGATCAGTACCAGGCGCTGACTTCCCCCGAGTCAGATCCTGACTAAACACCAACACCCCCAGGCCCGCCAGGACCAAAGATGACGACGATGATGATGATGATGATGATGATGGGTTGTTTTCTGGTTATCTTTCATGGTCTTTTTAAACATTGTATGCAGAGGTAGTCCAGGAAGTAAATCTATCCAATAGGCACGTAGCAGGCGTGCTACAGCAGGATGGGTGTCCTTTTTAGTCTCAGTTTCTGAAGAGAACGAACGTGTCAGAAAGTTTCAGCTCAGCGGATCCTCTCTGTGACACGGGGGTCACACTTGAGGTCACGCCACCCCTCTGTCCCTCACGAGACGTGATGTGCTGTGGAGGGAGGGTGGCGGGGGGGGGGGGGGGGGGGGGGTAGGGAGGGGGGGATAGATGGAAGGAGAAGAGGCCGGGGGGAGGGGGGTTCTCCATGAGTCTGTGTCTGTCTGACGAGAGGAGGAAGTCGGAGGCAGACGCGTCACTGCCGACATCAAAGCAGATCTGAAACGGAGCCAACGTCCTCTGCTGTCCGTCCTCCTGTCGTCTAGGTTATCAGTTTTGCTCTTTGACTGTCTGTTTGACTTATGTCTTATGTGTGTCTCCACTTCAGTAATTCCCTCTGGTCTTAACCCCCCCCCCCCCCCGCCTCACCTCTCAACCTCTGTTACTGTGACTTAACACTCAGTCACTCACGTCACAGTCCTTATTAAGTAAATTCCCTGGAGTTTATTGAATCCTGGGTTGGATTCCATTCCGTGACGGGTGCTGGGCAGATGTCTCGGAAGTAATGAGTCAAAGTGAAAAAAGATTAACTGCACATTGCACACACTGCACGCCAGTGTTTGAATTAGTCTGGCAAAAGAGGTGGATAACCCCGTCTCTCTGTATGCATAGCAAGCACTGTGTCTGGTCACACAGGCAGGAGAACTGTCTAATGCTGGTCTGTCTTATGAGGTGTACAAGGTCCTAATCGTGTGCGTGCGTGCGTGTGTGTGAGCGTGAGCGTGTGTGTTCCTCTGAACACGTGTGTGTTCCTCTGTCTGACCCTGGCTGTGTGTTGTAAGGGGTTCAGGGTCCTAATCGCGCGCGTGCGGTCAGAGGTCCAGGGTCCTGTCTGACTGTGTCTTCTCTGTGTGTGTGTGTGTATCTGACTGTGTCTTCTCTCTGTGTGTGTGTGTGTGTGTGTGTATCTGACTGTGTGTTCTCTCTGTGTGTGCGTGTGTGTGTGTGTGTGTGTATGTGTCTTCTCTCTGTGTGTGTGTGTGTATGTGTGTCTGACTGTGTGTTCTCTCTGTGTGTGTGTGTGTGTGTGTGTGTGTCTGACTGTGTGTTCTCTCTCTGTGTGTGTGTGTGTCTGACTGTGTCTTCTCTCTCTGTGTGTGGCCCCCAGACAAGCAGGAGAACCGACGGCCGCTGGCCCACGAGTGCCTGGGGGAGGTTCTCCGGGTTCTGCGACAGGTCATCAACACCTACCCCCTGCTCAACACCGTGGAGATCCTCACCGCCACCGGCCACCTCATCTCTAAGGTCAAAGGTGAGGTGTGGGAGTGGCCGGGCCAACGATGATTACGATGGCTGAAGTGTCCAATGTTGTGAACTTAAAAGAACTCAAGTCAGTCACAGTTTTAGAACGAGCATGGCTCGTCCGTCTCCATCGTTACGTGTATGAAAAGTCAGGAAGCGAATGACGTTTACGTTCATCATCTTCATTTGCTGGTTGTCCCCCGTGCCAGATTGAAGACCAAGGGTGATAGAGCATTTCCAAACCGTGGCCCCCAGGCTTTGGAATGCTCTGCCCTTGGATCTTAGATCAGCTGGCTCGGTCGAGGTTTTTAAAAAACAGCTAAAGACTGTGTTGTATAGACAGGCTTTTGGATAGCCCCTAGGGCCTGTCTTTCTGTGTCCGGCTGATGCTGTTGTACACCTGTTGTCTGTTACTTGTTTTTATTTTCACTTGTTTTGCCTGTTTTAACCTGCTGTGGCTTTCGCTCTTGTATTATGTTTTACTGTGTCTTTTTCCTTGTTATGTAAAGCACTTTGTGACCCTTGGTCTGGGAAAGGTGCTCTATAAATACATTTGACTTACTTACTTACTTACTTTTACTTCATTTCAGGATTTCACTATGAAGTTTGCAACGAGGTGGATAAAAAGGACTTTGATAAGGCCATCGAGACTATCGCCGTCGCCTTTAGTAGCAAGTGAGTAGCAACCCCACGTGGTTCACCCCTCCTTCCCTGTCTGAGAGCGAAATAACTTTTTTTCACAGTATTTCCTGTCACAGGTATCTGTTTGACTTTGAATTCTTGTGACTTGTGGTAACCTCCACAATGAGCCACCGCAGCACTCCAGGTGTTAGACTGGTCCACTGGTATACTGGTGGTGTGGGCCATATATCGTGAGTTTAGAATTCTAAGGTTCTATCTCCGTTTAGGGCAGTTCAGAGATATTGAGCGTCAAAGTTTTTACATTCCATTACGTTTTGTGAGATGGAACATTTGTATTTTATAAACTACTAACTCAAAAATGTCAACATTTAAAAAATAACACCACACAGGCATTAATAAACACCTAATGGATCAGATTATGTAAAAAAACTATATTTTGACAAAAATGGAGATAGAACCTTATAATTCTAACGTCACAATATGTAACTGGTGGTCATAGGAGGGGACAGTATCAGTACGGGGGGATGGGGGCGGGGCGGAGGTGTTGTGTAGAGACAAAAAGGAGCTCTGTGATGAAAAAAAAACAATAAAAAAAAAACATGGGAGAGCCATTTGCATGAGGGTGAGCAGAAAACAGGAAGTGGAGCGGTGGCTTTTTTTGTTTTTTCGCGTAGAAACAGAACACGAAACTAAAGACGCAGCCATTTGACGCCTGCTGTCTGAAGAACAGGTTGATCAACAGACAAGGAGCACACTACGTTATCCTCTGACAGGATGTGACAGGTGAGAGAGAGAGAGAGAGAGAGAGAGAGAGAGAGACTCTGTGTGTGTGTGTGTGTGTGTGTGTGTGTGAGAGTGTGTGAGTGTGTGAGTGTGTGAGTGTGTGAGTGTGTGAGTGTGTGAGTGTGCGAGCGTGCGTGCGTGTGTGCGCATATGCCTATGTGTGTGTGTGTGTGTGTGTGTATATGCCTGTGTGTGTGTGTGTGTGTGCACGCGTGTGCGTGCGCGCGTCGCTGTGGCAGGAGGTGTGACAGTCTCAGCTCTCAGAGCGGATGTTTGCGGGGCAGTGAGGCCAGCTTCCTGCTGGCACTGACACAGTGTGTCTTTATCTCTGCCTGTCCTCCCCCCAACCCCACCCCCAACCCCACACCCCCCACACACACAGGCAGCCTCTGAGACTCCAGATAACACAGCTCCCGCCACCCTATTCATCATGTAGCTCAGCCACTGGCACGTTGTCATAGCCTGGGGCTATTACGACCCGCAGCCCGGGGCTATTATGACCCGCAGCCCGGGTGCCAAACACCATCATCATATACCCTGTTGTTGTTTTGAGTGTCCTCACGAGAGAGGCCTAGTAGAGTGAAATAGATCCCCCCCAGCCACGTTCAGTAAATCACCACTCGGCGCCCCAAAAAAATAAACTCTTTACGCATTATCTGGTGTCTCCTAAAAAATAAAAAAAACGGTATCATTCGCCCAGAGACGAAGCGCTTGAACAGGGTATCTCTCTCTCTGCCTGAATGAAACTGGAACGTTGTCACTGAACTAAGGGTCGAGTTCAGATCCAGTTTATTTTACTTGTTGATAACTAAAACAAAAATAGCTTCTGTTACCAGTATGTTAACCTGTCCAACCTGTCTGATACCCATCACCCCTCTCTGTATGGGTGGCCATATAGGGGTAGTGGGAGGGCCTAATGGATAGTGAGTTGGTGATCAGAAGGTCGTGAGTTCAAATCCCACCTGGGTACACCACCACTAGTAATACATGGTATTACTGTTATTTCAACATAGTGTGCCCTTGAATAAGGCATTTAGCCCTAAGTTACTCCAGGGAGAATGTCCCTGTAATCCTTAATTGTAAAATAAATGGTTAAGATGTAAATGTCGAGGCCATCAGAGCTATAGGACCTAGAAGAAGGTGTGGTTGAAGGTGTGTGATCAGTGCAGGGGTGCAAACGTGTCACCTTTCTGCAAAATTAGCCGTTTTAATTTCGAAATAGGTCATCCATGCAAATCATGTAGATCTGCCCCCAAAAAATATATTATATTAATATATATAATATTAAAAGGTTAGGACCCCCCCCCCCATCAACAAAAATGTTATCCACGCATTGATAATTTGTCTTAGTGCAAAGAAATAGTGGCACCTTTTTGGGCCATCACCAGTTTGCACCCCTGTCAGTGACCGTCTCCCTCCCAACCCTCTAGTCGATGGAGAACCTGCACGGGCCGTCAGGCCAGGGGGCGGAGGGCAGCGCCTTCAGGAACGACCTGCAGGACCTCGGTAGGACAACCAGCTCTCTCTCACTCTACTGTCCAATACCACACACACTCTCTCTGTATGTCCAATACCACACACACCCTCTCTGTATGTCCAATACCACACACACTCTCTGGACCTCTTACCCTCTTCTCTCTCTCTCTCTCTCTCTCTCTCTCTGTGTGTGTGTGTGTGTGTGTGTGACTGTATCTGTGTGTGTGTGTGTGTGTGTGTGTGTATCCGTGTATCCATGTGTGTGTGTGTGTGTGTGTAGCAATGAGGGCAGAGGAGGTGGACATCATCCTGCAGCGCAGCGAGGGCGGCGTGGACTCGGCTCTGCTCTACGCCAAGACCATCAGCAAGTACATGAAGGACCTGATGAGCTACGTGGAGAAGAGGACGTCCCTGGGTGGGTCCACCAGCACGGGGCAACGCTGCCCGCGGACATAACCACCTTATTCGGTTGTTAAGTCTGACGTCACGCGTGACGTTTAGCAATTTCCAGGTCATTCAAATAAAACATTCCCGCACCAGAGTACCAGTGTACTAAAGCGGTAGAATGACAGTTCAATCGTTTTTTAGACTGGGATCTATTCATACAACAAGGGACACAGCACTTTCCCGTTTTTCCCATATTGTCAGGTTCTTTGAGCCTCGGAAAAGTGCTTATCAAATATAATGAATTATTATTATTACTGAGGCATTTCGAAGAGAGCGCCTCAGCCAACGTTGGACCGGGAAACACGTCACGACTTAACAACCGAATGATCTTGACATAATGACCTTGACATAATGACCTTGCAGGCAGGTGGTTTGGGTGTTTGTTACTTGAAACAATACATTAATTTGTTCCCATGTTTTGTCCATCACACAGAGGTGGAGTTTTCCAAGGGCCTCCAGAGACTGTATCAGGCCTCCAAGCACAGCATCACACAGGTAACAATCCCTGCTTCACAATTGAACAAAGTGATTATTTTCGTATATTATGAACTCATTAATTATTCGAATTATTCATTTTCAACTCAGTGATGACATCCAGTTTAATATATTCAGATGATGACGATGCTGTTTTCTTCTTTTTTTTCTTTCTCACGTTCATTCTTTCCTCCCTCCTCTTGCCTGGTCTCTCTCTCTTGTGTCAACCTCTCCTTACGACCCCTCCCTCTCTTCTGTCTCTCCTCCTCTCCCTCCTCTCCCTCTCTCCTCCTCCTCTCCCTCTCTCCCACTCCCCTCCTCTCCCTCCTCTCCCTCTCCCCTCCTCTCCCTCCTCTCCCTCTCTCCTCCTCCCCTCCTCCCCCTCTCTCCTCCTCCTCTCCCTCTCTCCTCCTCCTCTCCTCTCCCTCTCTCCTCCTCCCCTCCTCTCCCTCTCTCCTCCTCCCCTCCCCCCCCTCTCTCTCTCTCTCCTCCTCCCCTCCTCTCCCTCTCTCCCCCCTCTTCTCCCTCTCTCCTCCTCCTCTCCCTCTCCTCCTCCTCCTCCTCTCTCCTCCTCCCCTCCTCCTCTCCCTCCCTCTCTCCTCCTCCCCTCCTCTCCCTCTCTCCTCCTCCCCTCCTCCCCTCCTCTCCCTCTCTCCTCCTCCCCCCCTCTCCCTCGCTCCTTCTCTCCCTCTCTCCTCCTCTCCCTCTCTCCTTCTCTCCCTCTCTCCTCCTCCCCTCCTCTCCCTCTCTCCCCCCTCCTCTCCCTTTCTCCTCCTCCTCTCCCTCTCCTCCTCCTCTCCCTCTCTCTCTCCTCCTCCTCTCCCTACCTCCTCCCCCCAGCCCCACATGCCCTTCTACTCCATCTACTCCTTGGCTCTAGAGCAGGACATGGAGCAGAGTGCAGGAATACATCAGGCCACCTCCACCCTGCACACACAGACCTTCCTACAGGTATACACACACACACACACACACACACACACAATAACCCCCCCCCCCCCCCCCCCCGCACCAGTACACAGCCAGACCTTCCTCCAATTACACTACATACAAGACTGAACTCTCTCTGGGTTATGAATAATGATGATGTGTGTGTGTGTGTGTGTGTGTGTTTGTATGTCTGTGTGTGTGTGTGTGTGTGTGTGTGTGTGTGTGTGTCTGTCCCGTACCCCCAGCCTCTGATGCAGCGTAAGCACGAGCACGAGAGGAAACGTAAGGAGATCAAGGAGCATTGGCACCGGGCCAAGAGGAAACTGGTGAGACATCATCAACCCTCCCCCCCTCTCCTCTGTTGATGCAATACGGCTCACGAACAACATGTCATCTGCCCTCGTCTGAACCCTCCACCGTCGCGGAGAGTCTCACGTTGACATAACCTCAGTTCTGTTTGGACTAAGCCCACGTAGTCGTACCCCAGGGATGCGTTTGTCGTAGGTCCCGAGGCCACCCACCGAGAACTGTCCTAAAAAGGAAAAAAACGACAACTGTTGTATAAAAGCAATATCACACTCGAGGTCGTGTGTTAGGCCTGCGGCCTCGTACCTACGACCGAATCACAGCCGTGCTGATATTCAGTATAACACACTCCCTCTCGTGTGATATTGCTTAATTCATCCATGCAACTATGTTGGTGTTTATTGTTTATTGACTCTATAGAACTGTGTTGGTGTTTAGTTTTTATTCCATATACAACTGTTTACTTTTTATTGACTGAAATTGTTGATCCCTGTGCAATGTGACTACCAGGGTCCACAAAAGTGATGCTACTTAACCCTCCTTCTCTCTCTCATAGATTGACAAAACCAAAGATGAGATGACAAGGATGTGAAAATTTACATTTGTGAAATATTTGTTCTTGAAGAAGTTCCTGAAGCATATAATGTGCATTGCACTTTAACTTTTTAAATGTTTAATGTTTTTAACATTTGTGATATTTGAATGTTCCTGACGAAACTTGTAACCTACGCGTTTTACGTTTTACATTTTTTTAGTTCTGTGATATTTGAATGAATTTAAGAATATTTTTGACTTGACCACTTGAAAAGATTGTAATAAAAACTTTGTTCCGTTTTCTTTAGTCTGAACTGTATTGTGTACATTTTAAATAGACTTTTAACTACCTGCGGTTTTCTCATCATTTGGGGCGACCATCTGTCATGTGGGGTAACCAACTATTGGCAATTACTGTACTAAATTCAAAATAGAATATCCATCAGTTTTGGCTCAAATATTAATCAATTGTATACTATGCTTAAAGTGGATATTATCTGTACACATTTTAAATCAGTTTTATGGGTTTTAGAACAAAAATGGGTATTGTAACTGCATTACGAGGGAGACTGCCATTATAGAATAAACTTGTGAAGTCATGGTTTACAAAAAATTAAAGGGCACACAAGCCTGTCTTTCTTAAACAGTTTATTTAATTACTGATACTTGTTAAAATATTAGTAATGTTAAGGAAATATATGCATTTTTAGATAAATTACGGTCGCCCCAAATGACTTTTTTTAAGGGCGTGTCCTATTAATTCAACTTTAAAAACACTAAAATCTCTTAATTTGGGGTTTTTGCATAAATGCATGTGTACACTACATTCCAAATGTTTGAATAATGGCCAAATATATTGTTATTGTTAGTATTTTAAAATTGGCCCATTCAAAAGTCTTATCCGTCAATGACCCAAGTAGAGTATTGAAAGTAGAGTTGTAACCAGGGAGTAGCTGAAAAGGACTGTATAATTTAGGAAGGGGCTGGTTATCTAACTAACTCTAAGCTAAATAGGCAGTGTAGGAGGATACAGGCAGGGGGCGCCAGCAAACCGTTAGACTAGCAGTTACTATCGTTAGCATTAGCATGGAATTAGCATTAGCATGGAATTAGCATTAGCATTAGCCTTGGAATTAGCATTAGCATTAGCCTTGTAATTAGCATTAGCATACAAACAACTAACACACGGTAACGGTATCACATATGAACAACACATTTATTTACATGACTGATGTATACATCCCCAGATATATATATATTCCCTCCCCGCCGGCCACACACACACTCAATCACTCACTCATAGTCTCTGGCCTGAACAGGCTTATAGTCCAGGGCTGTGGTGCGCGTTGAGGCCTGGTTGGATGGCATGTGCGTCGAGGAAGGTAGCAGACGAAAGGGGGGGGGTGACGTAGCAACGCGGAGGGAAAGGGCCGTCTTCGTGGTCCACAACGAGGTGAAGGGCCCAGGTCCGGTGGTCCGCGTCGAAGCTCCGATGGAGTCAGTGTTCGGTTGCAGTCCGCTCGTGGAGGCGACGATTATGTCCAGTTGGCGTCTCGCTTGGTCCAACGTTTAACAGCCGGCTGCTGGCAAGGCTGTCTAACGGGAACACAACTAAACGGGCTACAGTGGTACACTCAATAATCACTTTCCTGGCGTCTTCAGCTGCTGCACGGTGTGCGTGTTGCTGAATCCGCCATCTTAGATTGGCTCCTCGTTACTCTCTCTCGTTTGGT
Organism: Nansenia antarctica; assembly: GCF_963989245.1. NCBI lineage: Eukaryota > Metazoa > Chordata > Actinopteri > Argentiniformes > Microstomatidae > Nansenia > Nansenia antarctica. The sequence goes on along the minus strand of NW_027662409.1, from coordinate 51,367 downwards.
CTCTCTCGTTCTGATTCTCATCACACACTGACTCGCGGACTACTTCCGTCTCTTATATATACACCACCGAACCTAACATCCGGGTCACGGACACACCCCGGATATACTACGTCATCAAACATATACATAAACAGTACAATAATAATACATACACCTTCATAAAACGTACAGAAATAGTATGAAAAATAAGAAAGGAAATAACAGGGCAAAAGGGCTGAATTTCGGGTAAACTAAAACTGGCTCTAAACTGTGGGCCTTCACAACAAGAGTACTTTTACATAAGTAGAGTATTGAAAGTAGAGTACTTTTACATAAGTCGAGTATTGAAAGTAGAGTACTTTTACACAAGTAGAGTATTGAAAGTAGAGTACTTTTACAGAAATTCTACCTTACCTTCTGCAGAATTTGGTATACAATCTTTATACAGAGAGAAACAGCAATATCTACTGTTCTGTGCAGAGAATTCAAAACAAACTGGAATGATGATGTGACCAACATGTGAGGCACCCTGCCAACAAGAGGCTTTCATTTGTCATTTGTCATTTTTTCTTTTCTTTCATTGACATCAGCCTTCGGTCCTGGGCTGTCCTCTGACTTTTTATGTTAACAATCCGTGTTGCGTGTTGCGTTTGGAAATAGGGCTGTTGTGTCGCAAATGCCAGGGCTATTTTTTGGTCCCAGTCCGCCCCTGCCCACAACTGAATGACAGATTCACTCAAACTATGAGTGACGGACTCAGCGCAGTCTCAAAACAGTCTGGCCCGTGGCTGCCACGCTTGTTGTGAATGAGAAGCTGCTCCACTGTAGGCTGGATAGCTACATTATATTACATTGATTGTCGCTTTTATTGTAACCTGAACAAACTATACAAGTGTAACCAGTGGGGTTAATTGATAAATCACGCCCACTTGGCATATTCTCTATAAATAGCTTCCCTGTGACAAGTGCCTGTGTCTTGCTCCCCTCCTCCTCTGTTACCAGCTGTGGCCACGCCCACTGATGACGCACGGCTACACTCTGACTACAGGTATGCAGCGACTCCCTGGGTTTCCCAGTCGGCAGTGTGCACATGGTTTAGTAGGCTAATGTGTGTTTGGTATATGGTCATGTAGTGGTCCCTATGTAGCCTAAACTCGTGATATACATGCATGCATTGCAGACATCCCCGCTATTGAGCTGTCTACTCCTGTGAGGGAGTTCATTATTGTTCCCTGGCTCAAGGCACGTTTAGAGCCGTCTGGTTGCCGGCATTGATAGGCTACCGCCAAGGTAATGTGTTCTAAACACACAAACTAATATTGACAATCTGTAAATATCCCTATCAGGGGTTGGGTCTCATGCTACCTGGCTAGCTCCATATATACTGTGGGTGTTTTAAAAGATGTATTTGTAATAAAGTGATCTTTTGTATACTTTTCTAAAACCGGGTCTCTGACTATTCTGTGGCGTGTACCTGCAAGAAGGGAATCCCTGTTCATGATAATCAGCCCGTCAGGCTTACCTGGTTCATATGACTAGATTCTTTAGGTGAAAGTCCTACGGTGCCGTTGTCACACCTTGTAATTTTAGGCCCCCAGTTGGCCGGGTTACAATCTCCCTCAGGTCTGCAGCAGTGTTAAGTTGTGTCCTATAGTGTAATGTTGTCTTTCCCTCAGGTCTGCAGCATCTCATGGCACCTGTTCTGGTCTGGAGAATCCCAGTCCTGGTGGAGACCTTTATGGTAGGTGTCAATTTAACACCACACTGGACATGTTTGTTTTAAAACCCCAAAATGGATACATTTCACAGGTATTGTAATAGTACACTGTACTGTTTGTCTGTAAACTGCTGTCTTGACTGATTTGTCGATAGAATGCAGTAAGAGCAAAACATTGTAATACATTTTATATATAGCTTCAATTCATGTCACCTTCAAATCATGAGAACAAGAATATATGGATAAATAAAAAGTAAAACAAAAGCACAGATAGTAAAAACATCAATAGAAATAGTTAAATATTAAAATCTGGTTTAAAAAGATGCTAAAAAAAAGATCAGTGAGAGCTGAGAATTGTAACACATGCCAACAAATCACCCTGAGATAGTAATTGAACCTGTATTTTGTTTCCAGGTCTTCAAATAATGACATATCGTAGACTGGGAAGCATCACCAGGTAGGACCATTGGTTTCAACCATGCATTCATGGATTGAACCTTTCTACCTAAAGCTGTGAGAGTAGAATGAGTAGGTTTTTAAATTTATTTTTCTTATTTTTCTTATTGTGTATTTGGGAGTGACAGGGTACATCAAAGAATGCACCAGAATGTTTCATCCATAGTTCCATCCATAGTCCCGTAGTTTTGGTTTACTCTCTGCATCATTTCAGCAAGACAGGGTAGGCAGGATAGGCATTTCAACAAGACGTTAGGGTAGCCATTTCAACAATACGTTAGGATAGTAATTTCAGCAAGATGTTAGGGTAGTTATTTTAGCCAGATTTTAGGGTAGTCATTTCAGAAAGATGTTAGGGTAGTAATTTCAGCGAGGCCTTGGGTAGATAGGCATTTCAGCAAGGCCTTGGGTAGGCATTTCGGCATGGGTTTGGGTAGGCATTTAGCAAGGCCTTGGGTAAGCATTTTAGCAAGGCCTTGGTTAGGCATTTCAGCAAGGCATAACGTTTGCCACTGTGTTTCCAGACTCTTTCACGTCTGTCACATGTGCTCAGTGTGAACCTCTTCTTATCTGTGATGAGAACGGGGCACCAATGGCGAACATGCCAATTCTCCTGTTCTCTGGCAAATGACAATCGAGCTGCACCACTGTCCTAGGGGACTTACTGTTCTCCCTCTATGCCAAGTCTCTTGGCTCGGTAATCTCCTCACTTGGGTTCTTCTACCACAGCTATGCAGACGACACTCAACTCTTCCTGTCCCCCCCCCCCCGACCTACATGTGGCAACACATGTCTCTGTGTTTCTTGCTGACATCTCTACATGGATGTCAGCCCACCACCTCAAGCTCAACCTTAACAACACTGAGCTACTCTTCCTCCCTGGGAAAGCCTGCCCTCTCCAAGACTTCTCCATCACAGTTGAGAACTCTACTGCAACCTCCTCCCAGACAGCCAAGAACCTTGGAGTGATCCTGGACAACCGCCTATCCTGTGCGGACAACATCGCAGCAACAGTGCGCTCCTGCAGATTCTTCCTCTACCACATCAGAAGGATACGTCCATTCCTCACCAGAGAACCAGCTCAACTCTTTGTCCAGTCACTGGTCATCTCTCGCATTGACTACTGCAATGCACTCCTGGCTGGACTTTCCACCTCCATCATCAGACCTCTGCAACTCATCCAGAATGCTGCTGCCCGTCTGGTTTTCAACCTCCTCAAATTCTCTCATGTTACCCACCTCCTTCACACCCTTCACTGGCTCCCGATAGCAACTCTCATTCCCCCAACCCCATGAAGATGAGGATACTCTTCCCCAACTCCATGAAGATGAAGATACACTTCCCCCTTGAAGATGAACAGTCTGTCTGTTCTTTCATTCGTTTATTCTTCAGTTCTTTCATTCATCCATTCGTTCCTCAGTTGTTGTTTTCTGCCAGTTCTTCCATCTGTCCGTTCTTCATCTTTTTCATTCTTCTGTTTGTTCTCCTGTTCATTCTTCTGTTTGTTCTTTTGTGTAACTATTCTTTCATTCTTCTGTTAGTTTTTGTTCTTCCTTGTTCATGTTTGTTCATTCGGCCGGCCCTGGGACTTTTGTGGCTCTAAGCAAGATTTTTTATAAAAGCAACAAACTTGCACATAACAAGGTCTATAAATAAACACAATGACAACAGAACACCAAAATTTTTATTTTTTTATTATATTCAAAATAAATAGTGAACACAAATTGTACTGTTAACTACAAAACAAACAACGATAGACTACTGTAGAAGCTAAATAACAATTTACAACTGCAAAGTATTCAAAATAATGAAGTCAAAATGTAAACTTTAAAAGCAACAAACTTCCACATAAGGTCTAAGTAAAGACAATGACAAATGTACACCAATAAAAACCAAAATATTTTTGACAAATAAAAAGCAATGAACAACCAATTTAAGTGCAAAATATTCCAAATAAATAAAGTGAACCCTACACAATTGTTCTATTAACTACAAAACAGCTATAGGCTACTGTAGAAACTAAATAACAATTTACAACTGCAAAGTATTCAAAATAATAGTAAATTTTAAACTATAAAAGCAACAAACTTGCACATGGTCTATAACTTAAGACAATGACGAATTAACACAAATAAACACCAAAATATTTTTGACATAAATAGCAGTGAACAATCAATTTAAGAGTGCGAAATATTCCAAATAAAGTGAACCCCTACAAAACTATGTTAACCACAAAACAACAGGCTACATGCTTTGGGCCGGCCCTGGTTTGTTCTTCAATTCTTTTCTTCTTCATTTCTTATATTCTTTCATCTGTTAATTATTTTATTCTTCCATCCTTCTGTTCGTCCATACTTGCTTCAGTGTTTTTGTCCATCTGTCCCTTCATTAGTTATTCCTTTAAAAAAATATATGTTAATCAATTTCACCTGCTTTGGTGCAAATGAAAGCAACAACAGGTGGACAGGAGAGGCAACAGCAAGACAACCCCCAAAAAGGAAATGGCCATGCAGGTGGTGGCCACAGACCATTTCTCTCTCCTTATCCTTCCTGAATGATTTTTCTCAAGTTTTGCCTTTTGCTAGTGCCCTTGTCACTGCTGGTAACATGAGGCACTGCCTCCAGCCCATTCAGCTTGCACAGGTCGTCCAGCCTTGCCAGGATGGCACATCAGATACCGGGAGGAGCGCTGCCAGAGCCCTACAAAATGACCTCCAGAGGCTTACTTGTGTGCATTTTTCTGACCAAACTGACTCCATGAGGATGGCATGAGGGCCCAACGTCCTCTAGTGGGACTTGGGTATTGTTGTCTGAAGAAGGAAGATTTATAAACATTGGTGAAACGGTACAGTAGATGTAGTGTGTAGTAGATGTCTCAGGACAAATAGTATAGGGGGGGAGCAGATGTCTCTGGAGACACAGTACAGTGTCTTCATTACTGAACTGGTCTCCATTGTCTCAGGTGTAATGATTATGAACTGGTCTCCATTGTCTCAGGTGTAGAATGATTACTGAACTGTCTCAGGTGTAGAATGATTACTTATGAACTGGTCTCCATTGTCTCCGGTGTAGAATGATTACTTATGAACTGGTCTCTATTATCTCAGTTGTAGAATGATTACTTGTGAACTGGTCTCCATTGTCTCAGGTGTAGAATGAACTGATCTCCATTGTCTCAGGTGTAGAATGATTACTTATGCTGATTTGCTCAGACAGACCCCTCCTTCCAGTTCTTGTGCCTCAAATGTAAGTTCAATATATACAATATTAACACAATGAAACCTTTACAGTGTATATATTTTTGGCGTTTAGGAGACACCTCATTCCAAAGCAACTTACAATCATACATTTGACTAAACAAGTGAATCATCTATCCAACAGTCGTAGCAGGAAATGTAATCTATGCATAGGCCAGGGTCCACTGAACTGGTCTCCATTGTCTCAGGTGTAGAATGATTACTGAACTGGTCTCTATTGTCCCAGGTGTAGAATGATTACTTATGAACTGGCCTCCCTTGTCTCAGGTGTAGAATGATTACTGAACTGGTCTCCATTGTCTCAGGTGTAGAATGATTACTTATGAACTGCTCTCCATTGTCTCAGGTGTAAAATGATTACTTATGAACTGGTCTCCATTGTCTCAGGTGTAGAATGATTATTTATGCTGATTTGCTCAGACAGACCCCTCCCCCAGTTCCTGTGCCTCAAAGGTAATTTCAGTACAATATTAACACAATTAAACCTTTACAATGTATATTTGATCCCCCACAGGGATATCCACCATACTCACAGCCCAGCACTGCATTTACTTGTTTGGCATTTAGCAGACGACTTATTCCAAAGCAAATTACAATCATACATTTGACTGAGTAAGTGAATCATCTATCCAACAGTCATAGCAGGAAAAGTTATCTATGCATAGGCCAGGGGCCATTGGCAGTCGTAGTGCTAGAAGAACGTAGAATTATAGACATTGGTGAAATAGTACAAGTGGGTAGTAGATGTCTCAGGAGAAACAGTATGGGGGGGGGGGATGCAGGTGTCTCAGGAGACACAGTGCTGGGGGGTAGTAGATGTCTCAGGAGGAGCAGTTAAGCTGTATCCTGAAGAGATGAGTCTTCATTATCTGACAGATGATGAGGTGTGACTCTGCAGTTCTGACAGCCATGGAAAGTTCATTCCACCAGGAGGAGTGAGTATAGTGAAGAGATGTGACTGGGCAGCATCACTGCCGTATTGGCGTAGAGGTGGTGGGGCCAGTTGGCCAGCAGAGGTGGAGAGCAGAGTGAATGGGCTGAAGTTACCCCCCCAAACTTAAGCCCGTTTACTCCACTCCTCCACCTCTGCTGGGGGACTGGTCCTACCACTTCTACGCCAACGCGGCAGTCATGCTGCCGGTCACATCTCTTCACTACACTCGCTCCCTGCTTGTGGAATGAGCTTCCCACGGCTTTCAGAACTGCAGAGTCACTCCCCATCTTCCGTCGGAGACTAAAGACCTCCATCTCTTCTGGTTACATCTTAACTGCTCCTCCTGAGACATCTACTACCCCCCAGCACTGTGTCTACTGAGACACCTGCTTTCTCCTCTACTGTGTCTCCTAAGATGTCTACTTTTCATTGTCTCAGGTGTAGAATGATTACTTATGAACTGGAGACAATGGAGACAAGTGTAGAATGATTACTGACCTGGTCTCCATTGTCTCAGGTGTAGAATGATTACTTATGAACTGGTCTCCATTGTCTCAGGTGTAGAATGAACTGGTCACCATTGTCCCAGGTGTTGAATGATTCCTTATGAACTGGTCTCCATTGTCTCAGGTGTAGAATGATTACTTATGAACTGGTCTCTATTATCTCAGGTGTAGAATGATTACTTGTGAACTTGTCTCCATTGTCTCAGGTGTAGAATGATTACTTATGCTGATTTGCTCAGACAGACCCCTCCCCCAGTTCCTGTGCCTCAAAGGTAATTTCAATATATACAATATTAACACAATTAAACCTTTACAATGTATATTTGATCCCCCACAGGGATATCCACCCTACTCACAGCCCAGCACTGCATTTATATTTTTGGTGTTTAGCAGACGCCTTATTCCAAAGCAACTTACAATCATACATTTGACTAAGTAAGTGAATCATCTATCTAACAGTTATAGCAGGAAAAGTAATATATGCATAGGCCAGGGGCCAATGAACTGGTCTCCATTGTGTCAGGTGTAGAATGATTACTGAACTGGTCTCCATTGTCCCAGGTGTAGAATGATTATGAACTGGTCTCAGGTGTAGAATGATTACTTATGAACTGGTCTCCATTGTCTCAGTTGTAGAATGAACTGGTGTCCATTGTCTCAGGTGTAGAATGATTGCTTATGCTGAAGAGATGAGTGTTTATTCTCTGACAGAAGATTGGGAGTGACTGCAGTTCTGAGCGCTGTGGGAAGCTCATTCCACCAGCGGGGAGCGAGTATAGTGATTAGACGTGACTGCCGCATTGGCGTAGAGGTGGTGGGGCCAGTCTGCCAGCAGAGGTGAAGGAGTCGAGTGAACTGGCTGAAGTTTGGACTCACAAATTGAGCAGTAATTCTACCTCCGAGCTGCTTCTTTTCATTCCACCTATATCTGTCGCGATCCCCTGTAGCATGGTCTTGATGTTAGCTAGCTCCGCACCTGTGTCAAACTTGGCCTCCTCAGTCGTTGCCATCTCTTTTCCTCCTTTCTTTTCCCCTGCACGTATACGGTCACCTGGCATTCTCAAGTTGTTTACAGCACTATTAGGCTTTTAATCTGGTACTTGTAAATATATTACCGTATTTTCTGGACGAAGTCGCTCCGGAGTATAAGTCGCATCAGCCCGAAAATGTGTCACGAAGAGGAAAAAAACATATATAAGTCGCATTTATTTAGAAATGTATTTCACAAAATCCAAGACCAAGAACAGATTAAGACAATTAATCTGGAAAGGCAAGTTATTCAACTACACAATAGAACACAGAACAACAGGATGAATAGGTGTCTGGTATGTTAAAGTAACACAACAGTTATTCAGCTACACAATAGCATAAAGAACATACCTGGGAGGCTGAATAGGTTAAATTAACATAACAAGCCAGCGAGTCCAACAAGCAAGTTACCGGTAAGCAAGTTCACCAAGCTACCGTTAATGTTTCAGTTAATTTCTTCAGTGCTACAGGAGCAGCATATAGTTGTCACAAGCCCAGAGCGCCCTCTCTCGGCTGTAGACGGTAATGTTTACTCCTTGGTTTATGTCAGTCAGTATGAAATTATATATATTTTGATATATAAGTCGCACCTGACTTAAGTCGCAGGACCACCCAAACTATGAAAAAAAGTGTGACGTAGTCCGGAAAATACGGTATATTGTTTTTTAGACAGGTATTGTGTTCAGCTCTGAGGAGCTCTTTAGCTACACAGCTTCTCTGGTGAGGGATGGACGTATCCTTCTGATGTTGTAGAGGAAGAATCTGCAGGTGCGTGCTGTCGCTGCGATGTTCTCCGCACACGATAGGCAGTTGTCCAGGATCCCTCCAAGGTTCTTGGCTCTCTGGGAGGAGGTTACAGTAGAGTTCTCAACTGTGATGGAGAGGTTTTTGGAGAGGGCAGGCTTTCCCAGGGAGGAAGAGTAGATCAGTCTTGTTTAAGGTTGATCTTGGGGTGGTGGGCTGACATGCATGCAGAGATGTCAGCAAGAAACGCAGAGACACGTGTTGCCACATGTAGGTCGGGGGGGGGAAGACAGGAAGAGTTGAGTGCCACCTGCCTAGCTGTGGTAGGAGAACCCATGTGAGTTGATTACCGAGCCAAAACACTTGGCATAGAGGGAGAACAGTAAGGACCCTAGGACAGTCGTGCAGCTCAATTGGCATTTGCCAGAGAACACCAGGATTTGCAGGTTCGTCATTCGCGCCCCGTTCGCTTCACAGAAGAGAGCAGGTTCACGCTGAGCACGTGTGACAGACGTCAAAGAGTCTGGAGACGCCGTGGCGAACGTTATGCTACCTGCAACATCATCCAGCGTGACCGGTTTGGCTATATGGCGCGATTCCGAGTTGTTGTAATGTTGTTGAAAAATGTATGTAATTGTATGTTTTTGATATATGCCTAATAAAGTTGCCTCCTAAAATCCAACCCCTCGTCCACGTCGTAGGAGGCGGAAACGGATAAGTTACAGGTGACATTAAGCTCACTAGTAGCAGCACCTGTGATTTACCTGGCAAACGGGGCTCTGGTGTTGTATGTTTACATTTTTAATATAGTTGAAGACAAAAAGGATAAATGTTATATTTTCTCACCAACCTGTGAGGTTTAATATCAAGTCTTAAATATGTTAGTAAAGCCAAGTCTTAAATATTGTCAAGGCAAGGGACTCAGTGGTACAAAGTCCTTCAGCATTTTATTAAGGCAGTGGAACCTAAATTTCGGTTTAGGGGATAGAACCTCACTTGTGTGACTGTTATTAAATGTTTTATCTATTTATTTCTTACATTTGTTTCTCTTCTTTTATTGCATTTTATCTTTACTTCTTTTTACTGTTTTATCTAGTTCCCCTGCTTTCATATTAATTGTATGCTTGTAAATGTTTTTATATTCACTTAATGTTTGTATCCCTGTTGTAAAGCACTTTGAGCTGCATTTCTTGTGTGAAAGGTGCTGTATAAATTAAGCTTTACTTACTTACTAATGTACTCACGGAGGCGCTTACAAGTCATTGTCCACTAAGACTAAAACGCTTCACCAACAGCTTTCCCCCCATAGCCATCAGGACTCTGAACGCCTCCCTCTAGCCCTCTCCTCACTGTCATGACCGACATGCATACCACGATTGTCTGTTGTTTTATTTATTTATTTTCTCTGATGTTGTCTAGTGCACTTCCTTGTTTTTGTTATTTGTGTGCTGCAGTGATTAATATGCTATACTGAGAACAAATTCCACCGGCTCTGGTCGTGTGGCTAATAAACTATCCATCTAGTTCAAGTTTATTGTGACATGTATTAATACAATGCCATTCTTCAGCCTCGTCTCTCTCTAGTATCACACACAACAAACAGTCCACAATACAAACACAACAACAATATTGTTGCACAAGGGTGTAGGGTGTAAAGGTCTTAGTGCAGGGTGTAAGGTGCTTAGTGCAGGGTGTAAAGGTCTTAGTGCAGGGTGTAAAGGTCTTAGTGCAGGGTGTAAAGGTCTTAGTGCAGGGTGTAAAGGTCTTAGTGCAGGGTGTAAAGGTATTAGTGCAGGGTGTAAAGGTCGTAGTGCAGGGTGTACAGGTCTTAGTGCAGGGTATAAAGGTCTTAGTGCAGGGTGTAAAGGTCTTAGTGCAGGGTGTAAAGGTCTTAGTGTGTAAAGGTCTTAGTGCAGGGTGTAAAGGTCTTAGTGCAGGGTGTAAAGGTCTTAGTGTGTAAAGGTCTTAGTGCAGGGTGTAAAGGTCTTAGTGTGTAAAGGTCTTAGTGCAGGGTGTAAAGGTCTTAGTGTGTAAAGGTCTTAGTGCAGGGTGTAAAGGTCTTAGTGCAGGGTGTAAAGGTCTTACAAATATTTTGTGGAAGCACAAAGTTAGAACTGAACATTTAGCCCACTTAATAGAAAATACAGATGTGTATCGCCATTCAACCTAAAAATATCTATTTATTTTTGGTCCATATCGCCCAGCCCTAGTTGCCAACGACAGGAAAACTATAAAAGGATGACTTGCTATGAATGAATTGTGTATTCTTTATATTTTAGATGATGATTCCTGCATACCATCATATGTGAGGTCCATCTTTATGAGGCTGGACAAGATTGAAGAGTCTCTCTTGACCATTAAGTCCATTTAAAAAAAAAAAGATATGAGGTCTGATGACCCTGAGATTGAAGAGCTCCCCAGGCCACTAAAGACTGCAGCAGAACTTCAAGAGGCTTGTGAAAAGCTCAGTGACGCAGCTCACAGAAAGAAAGTGGTATGTGCAAACAGATGTTGCTTTTAACACGCTCACTACGTGCTGTTAGGACAATGTGTTCGAGAAAACTACAGATGAATTTGACCTTTTATTAGTTGGAACAGTCAGACCTAACAAAAGGAACACTGAGAGAACAATAGAAGCTGTAGGTAAACCGATCTTATAAGATAAATAATTTTCGGCATTGTTTCTCTTTTCAGGTCAATTACCTGTCTCTTCTGGGAGGTACAACCCCTGGTGACTCTGTTCGAAGAATTATGCGGACGATTGGAACCAATGCCCTTTGGGCAAACTACAGCTTGAAGGGTCGCAAGGGGAAATTTTTTTTTCGGGACCTGGCTATATATCCGGTCATAGTCCGTACGTTTTTATTTTTAATTTTTTTTAATTCTACTCACCTCACTGCAATCCTTTGAGACCCAACAAAGACCCTTTAAAGCTGCAATTTATGGTTTTATTTTACCAGTAAATTCCACTAGATTGCAGTAAGAGACTTGTTTACAAACGAAAGGCTAAAACGAATGGCCAGAGCCATAAGGCATGAGTTACTGACTCGGGTAGTACTTCAAGTACTGTTCTATCAGCTACAGATGCTGCTTTTCCCTGACTGGTCCTTGATGGATCCGTGGCATGTTAAACAAAGATAACAGAAACTTAACTTAATGTACTTAACTCGACTTATCATAACTTGAACCAATTCAACTTCTTTATAAACATTATAGATGTCCTTAGTTTTTCTAAAGCAATGACCCTTATGGTGTAACAAAGTTCAGTTCACCCGGCTAGCAGCTGAATGGCTTTCGGCTGGGAGAGGCAATTAAAGATGACTTCCACTGTACGTATTGCCTGAGGTATTCCACTACAGCTTCAAGCATTTCAGATACTGCTTCAGCTAATTCAACTACTGCCTCAAGAACTTAAGTCCAGCTTGCTTATGCTACATAAAGTACTGCTTAAACCACTTCAACTATCTGCTTTTCTAGATCTTTTTTTTCTCTGTCTTTATCTTTAGAGGCCTGCCAGAAGAACCACCCAAAGACCCTGCAGAAGATATTGGAAACCTGCATATCAGATACGCTGAGATACGCTCCCCACAGAGGGACTCAGGTCAGTGCTAAGCATTTGTTCAAAAACAAATGTGAAATAAAAAGCCATGTCACCCCCATTTTCCTTTGGGGGGGGGGGGGGGGGGGGGGAAACAAACATGCAATTTGTGATAAGCTGTGAGCAGCAGATACGTAATTACTAGTCATTGTAATGCAATTACTAGCATTCTACATGTCTATTTTACACAGATATTACTTGGTTATTTCCAGTAATTACTGCATAATTAACGGCCTGTAATTTAAAGGGCTACCAAGAAGACTTCTGATGAATCAGAAACGATTCTGATTTTAAATACTATTTTTGTTATAATGCAGGTGGATAATACAGGTGGACCATCCGTGACTGAGGACAGTGATGCAGGTGGACCATCCGTGACTGAGGACAGTGATGCAGGTGGACCATCTGTGACTGAGGACAGAGTTCAGAGTAGGGATGTTTAAGAATGTGTCCGGGTGCAGCAGCAGCACTTGAGGGGAGCAGAAGCCCCACACTGTTCGAGGACTGTCATGAGGATATGTACTGTCAGAGTGATGATAGGTTCTGTTTTCAGTATGTACAGTACATTATGTTTTGCTTTTTTTTTTAAATATGTTCTCAAATGAAACTGTGGCTGTCTCACCTCTGTTGTTTATGTTAATAAATAATGATACATTATGTTGAAAGACTTGAATATTGATGTTATCAAACTTTTACATGTGTTAATACGTTTAGCTAAAAACATTTTAAGAATGTTTGGGCATAATGTTTTTGGGCATTAGGGTTTTCAGTAAACATTTTAAGAAGGTTATTAGCAAACGTTTTTAGAATGGTTTTTAGAGCACGTTATCCTAAAACATTCTGGGAACATAAGGTGTAATGTTCTAGCAATATTGTCAACTCACATTTTAAGAAGGTTATTACCGAACATTATCCTAAAACATTCTGGGAACTTCCCACTGAAAACGTTTTCAAGAACATTAGGGCATAATGTTCTAGCAATGTTGTCACTTAACATTTTAAGAAGGTTATCACACAACATTTTAAAAATGTTTTTAGAGAACGTTATCCTAGAACATTCTGGGAACTTCCCACTGAAAACATTTTCAAGAACATTAGGGCATAATGTTCTAGCAATGTTGTCACTTAACATTTTAAAAAGGTTATCACACAACATTTTAAAAATGTTTTTAGAGAACGTTATCCTAGAACATTCTGGGAACTTCCCACTGAAAACATTTTCAAGAACATTAGGGCATTGTGTTCTAGCAATGTTGTCACTTAACATTTTAAGAAGGTTATCACACAACATTTAAAAAATGTTTTTAGAGAACGTTATCCTAGAACATTCTGGGAACTTAAAGAAAAATTCCCGCTGAAAACGTTTTCAAGAACATTAGGGCATAATCTTCTAAAAATGTTGTCACTTAACATTTTAAGAAGGTTATCACACAACATTTAAAAAATGTTTTTAGAGAACGTTATCCTAGAACATTCTGGGAACTTCCCACTGAAAACGTTTTCAAGAACATTAGGGCATAATGTTCTAGCAATGTTGTCACTTAACATTTTAAGAAGGTTATCACACAACATTTTAAAAATGTTTTTAGAGAACATTATCCTAGAACATTCTGAGAACTTAAAGAAAACTTCCCGCTGAAAACATTATGAGAACGTTGTTTTACTGTTATAAGACATAGTTAAACGTTTTTAATTAATTAATTAATAGTTCCAGGATACCGTTTTCTCCTATAACTTAGGTTAAAGAGCACAACAACAAGAGACATATTCTCCAATCATTTTATTCATCATTTTAATATAAACAGTTAATTGTTGAATAATTTACACACAGCAAGATTTTTATTTTCATATCATTCCAACATTTTTCTGTACATGTCACTGCTTGGCTCTCCTTTGAAAACATAGAAAAAATAAATTGTCAAGCGTTATTTAGTCATGGCACATTTTTTGATCCTGTACATATGTGTGTTGTCGTGGTGTGTGTGTGTGTGTGTGTGTGTGTGTGTGTGTGTGTGTGTGTGTGAGTGGATGTGTGTGTGACAAGAGTGTGAATATGATATTCATATATGTGATATACATAAAGATAATGGCACATTTGGATCCAGTGTGGGGGATGTAGCTATCTTTGTGGTTGTAGGTGTACATAATGTATCGATAAAAAATACATTACGTATATCTAATAAACAATAAGTGACATACGTTCATATTAGAGGTATCCTGTGGGACTAGAACACACATCCTTCTGGGACCTTCTATGTGCACAGAGGGAAGAGGAGGAGCAGCGGAATCGGAGAAAAAATAAAGAAACCCATGGCAAGACCTTCAACCAAGGATCGGATGACATTTATTAGCTTATTTAAGAATTTTCATTTTTAGAATTTTTCCCTCAAGGAACATGCAGTGGTCTTTTCCAGTTTTTCACATCGAAAAAGCATAATGTCAAACTAAATCTAAATATGACGTTCTGTAGGCTAGCTAGTCAGAAACAGGGATATTTAATAAGTTCTTCCATAAAAAGCTTGATGGATGACATGCTAGTGTGATTGTTTGGGGTGGTAGAATGACGGCATGGATTGTTGACACACATTGGAACATGCATTTAGAACATTCTAGGACAGGATTCTAGAACATGATCAAAGGAACATTTTCAGGCCACTCATGTCACATATGATACACAGGTAACCCCTCCCAAGTTGTCTCCTGTGTTGCTCCTGATAGCAGAACATTTAACAGAACTTTTAACTCAGCTCTTTTCTCTGCGTAGTGGGGGGTAGTGTGTCATGAGCGAAAAAAACATCTAACTTTTTAATTTTATTTAGAAAAAGTTATATACATTGATAACAATGTTAAATTCAATAATGTACAAGAGTAGTAAAAGTTTTACAGTCAGAAAAAGTAATTGTATTCTTGCCCTCCCTATTTTGGCAAAAAAAAAATAGAAATCAACATCTCTAAAAGGTAATACTTTTTTCTTTTTCAAAAACAATACAATACATACAATGCTTTTGTTCTCAAACCTGCGCTGGCTCTCTCTAGAACGCTCCGCCAGACCTCATCTAAGGGCCGATCAGGAGCTCATCTAAATCCTAAAAAAACTTCCCTAAATCAAGTGCTTTTATTTTCCGGGGGGACACACATCTGCCGCTATTTACAACGTTTTTAAAAGTTTTCGATTAGCGTAAAATAAAAAAAATGGACAGTATGCATTTCAAATGGAGGAGTTTTCTTTCCCTCCCTCCATGCCATGCAATCAATTGTTGCTAATTATACATATTTTATCACATGTGCTTTGGGTTTCGGGCTGATCGATCGACAAAGAACTTTTTTAGCAAGCAAAACACAGGGTTGAGTAACCTGCGGATGTATGTGATCACACTGTTATGATATGTCCAGTATAGATCGTGAATAACAGATCAGACTGTTCCTGTCTGTTTTAAAATCGGCATCACGTTAAGCTAACATCACATCCTCACACATCGCCAGTGTACAGTAGGAGCTGAAGGAACAACTCCTCAACTCAAAAAAGGGACGCTTTCCTCCAAACAAATTTGCTATTTTCTATGGCTGCAGTACTCCAATACAAGCTATTACTGTACAGTCTTGGCGGGGGTTGGGGTGGGGGGAGTTAGCTATGTGGTTGATAGGATCATTCAGAACGACTGAAACATTGCGCTACCAGACTACCAATGGAGTGAAAGAAAGTGCCAGAATGGAATACAGGAAATACTGAGGATAGTGATACTCTGATGGTGGGACAGCGTTTGATAGTGGGATACTGGGAACAGGTGGAACTCTGGGACATGGAGTCCCAGGATAGTGATACCAGTAGACAGGGCGATGGAGATACTGGATGAGGAGAGGGAGGCCTTAAGCTCTGACTGATTCCTCCATAACAACACACTGAGGTAGACTGTGGCCGAACACATAGAGACAAAACTACTGGACTAAACACTCCTTCTCGCCTTTATCGCCACGACTTTTTTTTAACAAAACTAGTCTTTTTCTTTTTTCATCTTGAAACATTTAAAAAACTGGTACTAAAAAGCTAACAGGGGTTTTTTTTGTACAATGACAATGATCATAATAAAATAAATAAAATATCAATATCTGTTATCTCACACGATATGGTGAATCTTCTGAATTAGAAATTTGCATACACGTTGTACACATCGCCGTAAAAGGAGAGAAAATGGTCAAACGTAGAGAGAGAGATCTCCGCCATTTTCTTTCGAGGAACTTTTTCCCGCCTTTTTTTGTCTTTTTTCTTTCTTTTCTTTCTTTCTTCTTTTACTGGACATAAACATCGTAAAGTATTAAACAACGTAAAAAGCATGAGATATCGTAGCTAATTTAAACAACATTCTTATTCTGAAAAAAATCGAGAATCAAGAGTACATCACTTTCTTTCTTCACAGACGACGACTGTCTACGCTGCAAAGTGGACTTGCTGCTCCAACCGTACAAACAGCCAAAACAGAACCAAACCAATCCACCTAGCCCTCAAGCTGACCTTCCCTATAAAAAACAACAGATACAGTACATCTCATACTGTAAGGAGCACTGTTATACGTGTGTTTGAGAAGGCACTGGGTGGGGGGGGGAGGCTGCTGTGGTTGCTGTGGTTACACTACTTCAGACGCAGACCAGGCCAACAGAGAGAAGAGAGCTAGAGAGCGACCAGCGAGGATTACTAACAACACCGCGTCCATCGCCGCTGACAAGAAGCTCAACGCCGTTACCGAGCGACCGAACGACTGAGGCTCACACTGGTGGCGCCTGGAGAACCGAACCGGACCAAACCGGACCGAACCGAACGGGATATCCAACTTCCTCTAGGCGGCAGTGTCTTGCTGTCCCTTACTCTGGCTGACAATAGACAATAGTCCATCTATCGGTGTCGGCCCCTTCGGCAACACAGGGGGGGAGGGGGGTGGTGGGGTGGAGGCTATTGTAGATCAAAGGGATCTGTGTTTTGGTAGGATGGGGAATGTCATCCATAAAAATGTCATGATGAATCGGACACCGCTTTTCCGTAGAGGAGGGCCAGATGTGTGTGTGTGGACGCTTCTTCGACCCAGGGGTTTCTTCTCATACTGGGGCGCTTACAGGACAGGAATGTTTCTTTTTTTTGTTTTAATGTCTGGGATAGAACTTCTGACAGTAACAGGACTGACCTGGCAAACCAGGTCTCACCCTGAGGAGCGAGAGAGAGAGAGGTCGACCCTCTCCTCCGCTGCCAAACGCACCTGCGCCTGTGACTGTAACCACCCCCCACCTCTCTCTCTGTTCTTTGATCCCAGCGTTGCGGCCCTGATTCATGACTGACAATTCAAAGGAGTTCATGACCGACACGCAGGTGTACAGCCCACCCCCCGACAGCAGACATAGGCCAGGTGAAGGTGGGTGGGGGGGGGGTGCTGGGTTCATCGGGGTCTTGTCAGGGTGGTGGGGGAGGGCGTGTGTGAATAATGGGCGCACGCACGTGGAACGACAGTCCCTGAATGTCAGAGAGACCTCAGGGGAACGGGGCTGGTACAGCGTGTCCTGTCTTAGACAGCACATGTGATAGAGGGGTGCTAATAGGATTAACCATCACACACACACACACACACACACACACACACACACACACACACACACACACATATGCACACGCATACACACACGCACACACACACACACACGCACACACGCACACACGCACACTCGCACACGTACACGCGCACACACACACGCATGCACACACACACACACGCACACACACACACATATGCACAGACGTGCCCACTGCCCACACACACACACACACACACACACACACACACACACACACACATATGCACAGACGTGCCCACTGCCCACACACACACACGCACACACACACACACACACACACACACACACACACACACACACCTCTCTCTGCTGCCTGCTGTGGACTCTGAAAGCAATAGGAACTTTCCAGAACGTTCCTCAGCCCTCGACCGCGGAACGTGGAAAATTCCACCAGCCCCGATCCTGACCTGCTTCCTGTGTCAGCAGGCAACACAGCCAATAGGGTGTCAGCCAATAGGGTGGTGTCCTTTTGGTGAGGGGGGGGGGGGGGGGGGGGGGGCGAGGGGTGGGGGGGGATCCAAACAAAACTAGTTGAATGGAGATTCTGATGGAGTAGATGAAGCCAGCCAATCACGAAGCACAGCAGAAGCCTCTAGTCTCTGACCTCTGAACTCTGACCTCTGCTCTATATCGGCCTTCCGGATTCTGACCAATCACAGGTCAGCTAGAGGAAGAGGAACACTAGATCGGCCCCTGTTCTGTTTCCTCCGACCCAAGCCGCTACAAAACACCACCGACACAAACACAAGCCAAGACAATGAAGTACAATCAAATAGGCCGAGACAATGCTCCGTTCAAGACAGACACGTCTAGCCCATCACTGATAACAAATCAACCAACAAGGAGGATGAGCAACCTTTTTATCGACACAGCTTTTTAACACGATCACAACAATGTGAAACCCGTGGTAACAACACTGCGGGGCAGTCTTCTACACTGTGGGTCTAAGTTCTGTCCACTGGGGGCAGTCTTCTACACTGTGGGTCTAAGTTCTAGTCCCAGAAACAGCAGACAGGAAGCCTGTCTCGGTG
>NW_027662409.1:22500-25000 GCF_963989245.1 Nansenia antarctica | reverse complement strand
GGCACGGCTGTTGTAGTGTTAAACCTCCGAACGTTGGCGCTGTCTGGCGAACGAGCCCGCGTTCATACCAGTGTATCGTTCGCCAGACAGCGCCAACGTTCGGAGGTTTCCGAACGCGAACGCGAACCGGCGTTCGGAACTGCCGGTGTGTAAGCCCTATAGGAGAACACTCTAGAACTCAGAGGAGAACACTCTAGAACTCAGAGGAGAACACTCTAGAACTCAGAGGAGAACACTCTAGGAGAACACTCTAGAACTCTAGGAGAACACTCTAGAACACTCACTGTCCTGCATGAAGAAGAAGGTGGGTTCGGTCCAGGAGCCGTTCCCGGCCAGCGACGTGGCGCGGATTCTCACAGAGTAGTTCCCAGGGTGCCCCACCCTCAGCCTGCAGCCCCCCATCTGGGAATAGGACTTCCTGGAGACGCAGTGATGCAGCTCCTGCAGAGAGAGAGAGTTACCATGGTTACCCAGCCTGTGTGTGTGTGTGTGTGTGTGTGCGTGTGTAAAGTGTTCTGGACAAACGTAATGTACTAGTTACTAGTATACAGGGAGTATATAGGGTGTCAGTGGACACAAATCATCCATAAAGGTTTGTAGGGCTCCGGTCAAAGGGAGTAAATGGTAAACGGACTGCACTTACAGTACATAGCGCCTTTATCCAAAGCGCTTTACTTTACAACGGCCTCTCATTCACCCATTCACACACACATTCACACACCAATGGCGGCAAGCTGCCATGCAAGGCGCCGGCCGGCCCGCTCACTGGGAGCAATTTTGGGGGTTCAGTGTCTTGCCCAAGGACACTTCGACATGTGGCCAGCCGGGGCTCGAACCGCCGATCTGCCAACCTTGAGATCATTAGACGGCGGCTCTAACCTCCTGCGCCACAGCCTAAGCCACCCCCAAGGGAGTGCACTAGCATACAGTGACTAGGGTGTGATTTGAGAAACACGGCTCCCCCCGTCTCTCTCTGCATTCTACTGTTCCGTCCCTGCTTCCGTCTCCATGGTAACAGGGTTACTACGGTGCGGTGGTGAATAGCAATGAGTGATGAGTCCACACATTTACAGCGATGGGAAATGGCAAAACACACACACACACACACACACACATACACACCGACTGAGTAAACACACACAGAGATTTGATTTGTTGTTATGGTTTGGCTTTGAACAATAAGATGATCTGGTCTGTGAGGTGAGTCTCTGACAAAATGGAGCCACAGGCAAAAATAACGAGAAATACTTTCTGCCACATTTGCACAGAATATATATATATCACATATCAATCTGTTACAATTACCCTGTACCCTGAACAGATGTGCACAGACTGTGTGTGTCTGTGTGTGTCTGTGTGTGTCTATGTGTGTCTGTGTGTGTCTATGTGTGACTGTGTGTGTCTATGTGTGACTGTGTGTGTCTATGTGTGTCTGTGTGTGACTGTGTGTGTCTGTGTGTGACTGTGTGTGTCTATGTGTGTCTGTGTGTGTCTATGTGTGACTGTGTGTGTCTATGTGTGTCTGTGTGTGTCTATGTGTGACTGTGTGTGTCTATGTGTGTGTCTATGTGTGTCTGTGTGTGTGTCTATGTGTGTCTGTGTGTGTCTGTGTGTGTCTGTGTGTGACTGTGTGTGTCTGTGTGTGACTGTGTGTGTCTATGTGTGACTGCGTGTGTCTATGTGTGACTGTGTGTGTCTATGATGTTGTATGAACAGTACTGACCTCAGAATGTGTACATGTATGATGTATGTATGATGTTGTTTATTATACAACAGTTAGTTCCGACCAAGTAATTTGATTGGACAAGAGGCATTCCATGAGTGCTGATATACAGTATAACAGCACTGGGACTTTTAACTATAATGTATCACTCCGAAATGACCGTTAATACAAAGTTAGCTAGCCTGCAGATGTTTGTGTTCAGGTTACTAGGCAACAGTCCAGTTGCGGAACAATTTTTTGTTGACGGAGCCAAAATAAATGATTAAATAAACAAACAAATCATAATCTGTTGTCACTTATTACTGTTAACTAATAAATTGCGCTGTAGAACTGTTGTTGTTGAGGCCTGTGGCCTCGTACCTACGACCGAATCACAGCCGTGCTGATATTCAGTATAACAGCACTCCCTCTCGTGTGATATTGCTTAAATATGAGCAGTACTGACCTCAGGGTCTCCGATCCTCCTGTAGTTGACCTCGTACAGGATGATCATGCCATTGGGCGCTTTGGGCTCCGCCCACTTGATGCGCACAGAGTCGGGGTTCTCAGCGCCCATCTCGTGGGTCACAGGGCCGACGATGTTATCAGCTTTGGCTGCAAGGGGAGAAAGTCACACACACCAATGTTACCAGTCCACAGCAATACTACATAGTGTCTTATGTGTATGTGTGTGTGTGTGTACGTTTTCTATAGTGTGTGTGTGTGTGTATTTTATATAGTGTGTGTGCATTTTATATATACAGTAGTGTGTGTATGTGTGTTTTCTATAGTGTGTGT
>NW_027662409.1:5000-10000 GCF_963989245.1 Nansenia antarctica | reverse complement strand
GAAAAAGAGAGAGGAAGAGGGAGAGAGAGAGAGATATAGAGACAGAGAGTATTATGTACTCACTCCCTCCGCGTATCTTGATGATCATGCTGCCGTTCAGCACGGTACATCCTCTTAGCGCCTGGGCCGCCGTCACAGAGTCCACCGTCTTCTCCCCCGTGCACAGCTTAGGACACAGGCCCGCGCACGGCGTACAGTTCAGCCTGCAGGACACACACACACACACACACACACACACGTCAGAACAGAGGCTCCTACCACAGGTCTACAGTACAGAGAGAGGAGGAACAGTGGTGAGGTGTGGAGGTTGTGTATATGTTACGGTACATGTGAGAATACGGTACATGTGGGAATACGGTACATGTGGGAAAACTAGGGTTAGGGTTAGATGCTACGTCGACTTGGTACATGCTGGCATGTCTAACCCTAACCCTAACCCTAGTTTTCCCACAAAATCCCTCCTGGGAACACCACCACTAGTGTGCCCTTGAGTAAGGCACTGAGCCCTAAGTTACTCCAGGGAGAATGTCCCTGTAATCTGTAATTGTAAGTCTGCTAAATAGTGTAAATGTAAATGATGATACATGTCATATACATCCATTGTATTAAATACACATACTCATACTTTCTGATATCAAAACCCAGAAATAACAGGAAAAGAGGCGCTAGTATCCGGGGGAGATATTGCCACACCGGACAAGCAAGAGGAACGAAACGACTGTGTGTGTGTGTGTGTGTGTGTGTGTGTGTGACCAAGATTGGATCTGTCAAGTCAATTGACAATGTCAAGATGTACATTCCTAAAGACATGCCAAAGAACCCTCCAGAATGTTGTTGTTCCCTTTCCACTGAATGTTATCTAACCGATACCAACCAGAACCGTGTCAGCAGACGTTTGTCTTGCCCCCTCGACATCACCACAACCTACTGGAACATTCTTACATGACAGAGGGGGCGTGTCCGGGCCACCGCGTGGCTCTGAGAGAGAGAGAGCGGTATAATGACTTAATTGGAAGTAAACAACAAAAATGACGGCTTCTCCTCCGTGAGAAGTCAACAAAATGCCAGACGTGCTTGTGACCAGTGGCTCATCTCGCAGGAAACGGAACAGCAGAGGGTGGGAATGGACGACACGGAGGCACGGAGCTGGACAGAGGAGAGAGACTAGAATGAGACGGCGTGGCTGTGGTACGTCTGTAGGCTGACGCCTGGGCAACAACACAGGGCACTTCGTGACGTTAGACTTATAAGGTTCGAGTTTTTAAAAAATCTAGTTTTTTTACATAATCTGATCCATTATGTGTTTATTAATGCCTGTGTGGTGTTATTTTTTAAATGTAGATTTTTTTTTTTGTTATTCATAAAATACAAAGGTTCCATCTCACAAAACATAATGGAATGTAAAAACTTTGATGCTCAATATCTCTTCGTAACAACAGGTGTTTTCGAGCGTTATCTACGTTTGATTCTGTACGGCAGTACGGTAGAGTAAGAAGTAAGAAGGGCTTATGAAGAGGCGGGTTCCCATTGATGTTTAACAACGACCAAACCAGGCCTTGAAATAGAACGGAAGTAATGAATGAACGCAGATTTGGGAAGGGGGGATTTGTATAATTCTCTAAATTAATTAGATAATTCATTAAGTGAATCCATAGGCTTTCGGGGAGGGGGAGATTACGTTTACGTTACGTAATCTCCAGCCTGCAGCCACTCCCTCCCTCGTTTACTGGAGCTGAGGGACCTTTCTTTCTCATCCCGCCCTCATTCCATCCCTCCCCTCTTCTTCCGCTCTCTCATTCGTTTAGAGGTACAGGAGACAAAAAAACAACAACAGGGTTGTTGGAACGCCAGCTGCTGGTCCCAGAGGCGCTCGCTCTGTCTCTCCTCTCACAGGACGAAACACAACAACAACAACAACAACAAAAACATTTGCCGATAAACGAGCGGGAAAGGCGCATTAGAGCGCCTAATTGAAAGAGGGCGAGAACGAGGGAGGGAGGGAGAGAGAGAGAATAGATAGAAAGAGAGAAACAGAGAGGTGGACAGAGGGAGAAAGCGAGACAGACAGACAGACAGAGAGCGAGCGAGACAGAGAGACAGAGAGAGAGAGAGACAGACAGACAGACAGCTAGCGAGACAGAGAGACAGAGAGCGAGACAGAGAGAGAGAGACAGACAGACAGAGAGCGAGACAGAGAGAGACAGACAGACAGACAGACAGAGACAGACAGACAGAGAGCGAGACAGAGAGAGACAGACAGACAGACAGAGAGAGAGAGAGACAGACAGACAGAGAGCGAGACAGAGAGAGAGAGACAGACAGACAGAGAGCGAGACAGAGAGAGAGAGACAGACAGACAGAGAGCGAGACAGAGAGAGAGACAGACAGAGAGAGAGAGAGACAGACAGACAGAGAGAGAGAGAGAGACAGACAGAGAGCGAGACAGAGAGACAGACAGACAGACAGAGACAGGCAGACAGAGAGAGAGGATGTGGGCGTAGAGTAGGGTAAGAGAGAGACAGAGAGAGACAGAGCGAGACAGACAGACAGAGAGACAGAGAGAGACAGAGCGAGACAGACAGACAGAGAGAGAGAGAGAGAGAGAGACAGAGGATGTGGTGGTAGAGTAGGGTAAGAGAGAGACAGAGAGAGACAGAGCGAGACAGACAGACAGAGAGAGAGAGAGCGAGACAGAGAGACAGACAGACAGAGAGCGAGACAGAGAGAGAGAGACAGACAGACAGACAGAGACAGGCAGACAGAGAGAGAGGATGTGGGCGTAGAGTAGGGTAAGAGAGAGACAGAGAGAGACAGAGCGAGACAGACAGAGAGACAGAGAGAGACAGAGCGAGACAGACAGACAGAGAGACAGAGCGAGACAGAGCGAGACAGACAGAGAGAGACAGAGCGAGACAGACAGACAGAGAGAGACAGAGCGAGACAGACAGACAGAGAGAGAGACAGAGCGAGACAGACAGACAGAGAGAGAGAGAGAGACAGAGGATGTGGTGGTAGAGTAGGGTAAGTAGGGTAAGTGGTTGTGTCAGTGTGGTGCAGCTCTCTCCCTCCCGCCAGGCAGAGAGGCTCTGACAGCCTTTCAGGAACCCATTCACAAAAACAGGAGCGTCGTCAGCGCGCCGCGCGGAGACGAGCCTAGCCTAGCCTAGCGTGCGAGCAGCCGAGGACACCGCCGTGCCACGGGACCCGGCGGTTCATTCACAAATGAGCACTCTCTCTTTCTTTCTTTTTTCGTTTTTTTTTTTTCTTTCTCTCTCTCCCTTTCAAAGAACATAATCCCGTCTCTTTAATTCCACTTTCAGTCTTGGCGTCTCTGACCGCGCTAAAGCTAAACGGCATCAGTCAGTCCCCACTCTATACTACACTACCCCCCCCCCCCTACCCCCTCCTACCCCCCCAAACCCAGAACACTGCCTGAGCTTCCTTCTCCAGGGACTTAACCGTACGTACGTCTGAGGTGTTTCAAGGACACAGGAGGAGACCGGTGCTCATAGGCTTTCACCCTGAGAAACTCACACAATGAACAGAATGGTCTGTATGTATCTTCCTACAATATTCTCATAACAATAGAACAACATAGGTGGGGGAGGCCTGGGAGAGGAGGTGAGAGGGGGTGAGGTGGGGGTGAGAGGAGGTGAGGGGGGTGAGAGGGGGTGAGGTGGGGTGAGAGGGGGTGAGGTGGGGTCAGAGGGGCCTTCCTCGAGGCCGTTCTGCGCAAAAAAAAAAAAAGAATTACGTAAATTTTTTGTCGGGATTCCTGGAAAAACAGAAAGAGAGAATGAGAGAGAGAGAAGGCGGGGAGGGGGGCGGGTGGGGTTGAGAAATCCAATCAGGCTTCCAAAACTCCGCGGTCGGTGAGGAGACAATGGCATCAAGAGGCGTCCTTCCTCAACAGCCACCTAGCCTATTTAAAGCGTTTACCCAGAGTCCAGCGCTGGAGAACAAAGGCGGCCATTGTCCCGGTGCGTCCGCGCCCCGGCGGCGTTGGTGGACCCCTCTGGGTTCACCACCACACACACACACACACACACACACACACACACCCCTCCCTCCGGTTCCCCCCCCCTGGCTGGGCTGGCTTCTCTGTTTACGACGGCGTTAATAACCCACGCCACACATGAAGCCTGTACGTGCTAGCCAGCACAAGCTAACTGACACCACCACACACACACACACACACACACACCTCCCCAAAGCCTTGTGTGCAGTGCCAGTCACTGTAATGGCACGCAACGGCGGTGTGTGTGGTGTGTGTTCCCGAGCACTTTGGCCCCGTGTCCCCCTGGTGCCGTTAAGCCTTGTCACTTGGCTTCCTTTGATATCCTTACAAATGTGCCAAAGACCCGTTAGACCCACACGGATTACCCCAGGTCCCGTCTTATATCCCCGCTGCTAATACTTTACATCAATCAGACAAATCTGCTTGTTTTTTCCCTCTCTCGACTTTGGCCGGAGTGGAAATAATGAAATAATGAAATAATAAAATAATAACGAACTGTGTGAGAAAAAAGGAAGAAAAACAAGGAGCCATTTTTTTCTTTCTCTCTTCTTCTCCCATTGGGGAAAAAAAAAAATCAGGAATTCCGCTATTCGGACTTAACGCTCTACTTCCAGTGTAGAATGAAAACGCTGAAAACGTTGTTGCGTTGAAAAACACACACACAGACAGTCAGACAGACAGACAGTCAGACAGTCAGACAGACAGCTAGACAGTCGGACGGACGGAAGGACAGACAGACAGACTCACAGACAGACAGATAGACAGTCAGAGACAGACAGAGACAGACAGTCAGACAGTCAGACAGACAGACAGTCAGTCAGACAGACAGACAGTCAGACAGACAGTCAGTCAGACAGACAGACACACAGACAGACAGACAGTCAGTCAGACAGACAGACAGACAGACAGACACTGACAGACAGACAGACAGTCAGACAGACACACAGACAGACAGACACTGACAGACAGACAGACAGACAGT
>NW_027662410.1:10000-12500 GCF_963989245.1 Nansenia antarctica | reverse complement strand
TGGCTGTTATGGCTTAAGTGTCACATCCATCTTCCACTGAGAGGGGCTTGTTTTGTTTTGTTTGTGTTTTGTTTTAAGCGGAATTGTCCCGCTGTGTAGCGTAATAGATATTTGTGTCACGTTTTAATGCTTTGGTCCTCATATCGGGATCTGATATCGGGATCTCCGTTGTTGAAAATCACTGACACACGTCGCTAGTCGACTAACACAGCTTGTTTTGTGAGCCTGCTAACAATGTAAAGTAGTGTTCTAGTTAACTAGGTAACAATGTAAAGTAGTGTTCTAGTTAACTAGGTAACAATGTAAAGTAGTGTTCTAGTTAACTAGGTAACAATGTAAAGTAGTGTTCTAGTTAACTAGGTAGCAGTGGGGGGATTACTCACCCAATCCGTTGCAGTGTTTTGGCTTGACTAGAGAGTTTGTGAGTTTGGGGCGCAGTCCCACTCATATTTTTTTTCATTTTTATTGACAGTTACAGTGAAGATTTAGACAGGAAGGATGGGTGAGAGAGAGAGGAGGGATGACATGCAGGATATGTCCCCGGCCGGAATCGAACCGGGGACCCTGCGGTTACATGGTCAGCGCTTAACCCGCTACGCCACCTAAGTGCCTGAGTTTGTGTTTCTCAACGACGTTGAAGCGTAGTTCTAGTGTTTCAAAAGAAAAGTCTGAACATTTTGATTGGTTGCCGACATGCGGACCAAACCGAAGCACTACTAGAACGTGTCACATATGTGTCATCTTGTCTCTGCAGGCCAACCTGAACGACTCTCACAACCAGATGGTGGTGCACTGGGCGGGGGAGAAGAGCAACGTCATCGTGGCGCTGGCCAGAGACAGCGTCGGAGCCACCGGCCCCAAGAACAGCTCGGTGAGTAACTCCTCATGAGCCCAGGTCACCATCGAAAGCACAAGGAAGTTCCTTAGTGCGTGTGTGTATGTGTGTGTGTGTGTGTGTGTGTGTGTGTTTGTTAGTGTGTGTGTGTGTGTGTGTGTGTCTGTTAGTGTGTGTGTGTGTGTGTGTGTGTCCTTGAAGTAACCGAAACTCAGGAGACTTCCTGTAATCAACCCAGAACTCCTCCCACTCACCCAGAACTCCTCCCACTCAGGCAGGAAGTCGGAATTCTGAGTGTGGTTTCGGAATTAAAAACATTTAATCTAGGCCTATATCGGGGCGGTTGTGGCTCAGGAGGTAGAGCTGGCGTCTAACGATCGCAAGGTCTGCGGTTCGATCCCAGGCCGGGCCACTTGTCGAGGTGTCCTTGGGCAAGACACCGAACCCCAAATTGCTCCCAATGAGCGGGCTGGCCGGCGCCTTGCATGGTAGCTTGGCCGCCATTGGTGTGTGAATGTGTGTGTGAATGGGTGAATGAGAGGCCGTTTTAAAGCGCTTTGGAATAAAGCATAGCTATATAAGTGCAGTCCGTTTACCATTTATATCAGAATGATCCATATTCTTTTTTACAATCCAGGGTCAGATCTATCCGGCAGATTTCGAGCAATATTGGGGGCGGGGGGGGGGAATCAGCCAGCTCGATCTGATCCTGGATAGCAGAAAAAGAATAATTCTGATCCTGATTAAACGTCTTGAAACACTGGGCCCATGCAGATTTAGGCTAGGTGGGGATTTCAATATTGCTCGCGCCTCTCCAATCCTCTGAGTTCTATGCCTCAGGGAGAATTTGGAAGGGGGGGATTTGGAAGTGTAGCGTTCTATCGTTCTGTCCGTGAGTATATCTACCGCTCACTACCACCACCACCGCCCACGTGCTGCTGCCTTCTATCCCAGCTTTAGACTTGTGTCTTCTTCTATCTTATCTACTCAGTTCCTCTTCCTCCTCCCTGTCCACACGACAGCCATGGGATTTTCTTTCTCCCACTCAAATTCATCTCTCTCTCTTCATCTGTTCATGGATGTAAAGACAACGTTGATGGTGTTAACCACAGTTTTCTGCCAGTCTGTCCGTGTCCGTGTGTGTCTGTCCTTGTGTGTCTGTCTGTCCGTGTTTTAGGGATGCTCCGATTTATCGGCCACCGATTTAAATCGGCCGATTTCACTCCAAATGACTCGATCGGTGATCGGCAAAAAATATCTGTCTTCCTGGGGAAGACAGATAACTGAACAGAAAACATAGGAGGACGTAACAGTATGTAAACCATGAAGGCCACGTTTATGATGTCTTTTATACAGCCATATCACTGACTTGGGCTTCAGGCCCTAACTGGGTGATAGGCCAGATTTTTACTATGCCATAAAAATGGGTCTGCGTTTGCTTGGTGCCTAATGGATCAAAACTTTTGTCTAAAAAGCAAAAAATATGTAGGCTATCCAGTCAGTAGGCCTACAGTTATGTATTTTAAAAAAAATCGGTATCGGTAACGGTTGATCTTGAGGAAAAAAATCGGTGATCGGTATCGGCCCCAAAAATCCAGATCGGAGCATCCCTACCGTGTTTGTGTCTGTCTTAGTGTGTGTCTGTCTGTGTGTGTGTGTGTGTCT
>NW_027662410.1:0-5000 GCF_963989245.1 Nansenia antarctica | reverse complement strand
CACATCAATTCAGCTCTGGCATACTCAATTTCCTGCGATGAGTCAGGTGATGTGAGCGATATTGAGCAGACGGCGCTGCTATGCAGGTCGTGACGTTAGAATTATAAGGTTCTATCTCCATCTCTGTCAAAATTTAGTTTTTTACATAATCTGATCCATTAGGTGTTTATTAATGCCGGTGTGGTGAGTTAGTAATTCATAAAATACAAAGGTTCCATCTCACAAAACATAATGGAATGTAAAAACTTTGACGCTCAATATCTCTGAACTGCCCTAAACGGAGATAGAACCTTATCATTCTAAACGGAGATAGAACCTTATCATTCTAAGCTCACATGTGAACTCTGATGGGCCACAAGAACAAATCATCGAGTTGACACCGCTGAACGGCCAAACGTGGGTAGGAAGGACATTCGTGTGAGGCTGTTGTGAACCGTTTAAAAGCCAGAGAAATAAACACCAGCCTGGTGACAACATGGTGTCCGCCGGCTACAGATGTGACAGATGGGGCCAGTGTGAGAGCAACACAGAAGGGGTTCGTGACTTTACTACAGGAGTCGGAGTTGGATCAAAAGCTGCTTACGTTTCACTGTTGTGTCTTCGGCTCCAAGAAGCTCTGTGTGCGCTCAAACATTTCCCCCAGGAGGGTAGGGAGGTGATGAACCTTGTCGTCATGGGGCGGCTGTGGCGCAGGAGGTAGAGGAGCCACCGTCTAATGATCGGCAAGGTTGGCAGATCGGTGGTTCGAGCCACATGTCGAAGTGTCCTTGGGCAAGTCACCGAACCCCAAATTGCTCCCAATGAGCGCGCCGGCGCCTTGCATGGTAGCTTACTTTTGCTGCGTTCGTGGAACTGGAAATCTGATCAGCACTCATGAGAATGTCTCTTATCCAATCAAATTATTACTTGGTCCTTTTATGACGTTGAACTCGTCAGAGTGCGCTCCGGCGCTCTCAGAGCGAATTTACGTACACAGCATTTTGCTATGCCCAGGACTATCCTTTGCATTGCATGATACTTTAGGCTCATTACTACTATAGTGTCTCTGTCCCTGTATTCTCCTCCTCCTCCTCCTCCTCCTCTCCTCCTCTTTTCAGCCTCTTCTCCATCCTCCTCCTCCTCCCAGCCTCCTCTCTGTCCCTGTCCCCTCTTCCTCCTCCTCCTCCTCCCAGCCTCTCCTCTCTGTCCGTCCCCTCCTCCTCCTCCTCCTCTTCCTCCTCCTCCTCCTCCTCCTCCTCTCAGCCTCTGGTGTCAGCGGGGAGCTCTCAGGAGGGCACTGTCCTGTTTCCAGACAGCAGCCGTGGAGAGAGGAAGGTAGAGGAGGGGAGAGGAGGAGAGAGGAGGGGAGAGGAGGGGAGAGGAGGGGAGAGAGGAGGGGAGAGGAGGGGAGAGGAGGAGGGGAAAGGAGGGGAGAGAGGAGGAGAGAGGAGGGGAGAGAGGAGGGGAGAGGAGGGGAGAGAGGAGGAGAGAGGAGGGGAGAGGAGGGGAGAGAGGAGGGGAGAGAGGAGGGGAGAGAGGAGAGGAGGGGAGAGGAGGGGAGAGAGGAGGGGAGAGAGGAGCGAGGAGGGGAGGGAGGAGAGAGGAGGGGAGAGGAGGGGAGAGAGGAGGGGTCATTGGGAAGGCAGTCAAATACAAGATCAAAGGAAAAACAAAGCAACAGGGATTATGCAACATTCTACAGCTATAATTAGAATCTCTAATTAGGATTGGGAATAAATTAAATGTTCTGGATTTTAATTGAATGGTGTATCCTTTTAGATGTTTCTAAATGTTTTCATTTTTGTTTTTTTTTGCCCCCCCCCTAAAGACACCCGCTTTCCCCCTCTACTGAGTCCCTAAAAACTTCTAGTGCCCCCCTTGGACTGTTTCTCTGTTTCGCCAGTGTCCAAAAAAATAAAAAGGGTTAGAAGACGGTGATAGAAGAAGGTTTTTCCGTCTATCAATGGCCCCGGGCCTGAGCTGGATTACTCTTCCTGCTATGACTGGTGGATTGATGATTCACTTGCTTAGTATTCAAATGTATTGATTGTAAGTCGCTTTGGAATAAGGCGTCTGCTAAATGCCAAAAATGTAAATGTAAATGAAAGACATCGGTTTCACCAAGGCCTCTCTTCTCTCCCTCCCTCCCAGTACCTGTTTGCAGACACGACCAACAGCTTCCTGTGGAACACCTTTGACTTCTGTAAGACCATCCAGGGCTTCCCCATCCACTTCAAACCCACGGACCTCCTCCTCCACAGCCACAGAGCCAACCTGGTGCTAGGCTACGACAGCTCCCACCCCAACAAACAGGTAGGCTCCTGCTACTGCTACTGTTTTTTTGTAATCAATTATTTATTACAAAACAGTACACATGAAAAACTCACAATTATCACACCAAAGAAAATAAGTGTCTGTCCTGACTTTTTTTTCTTCTTCATCTTACCCCCCCCCCCACCCACTATAAACACACGAGTAACCCCCCCCCATGGCGATAACATCCCCCCCCATAGTTCTTCATTACACTATATTTGGTATATCATAAAATCATAACAGTACAATATTTACGGGTTACATCCACGTACAACACAGTTTACGAACACAGTCACTCCATCAACTCTTTTATCGCTACTGTTAGTAGTACTGATTTTTCAAACCGTTACTGATGTGGCCTGGGGTGGTCCAGTGGTCTAGCACCGCCGTCTATGCCGGCATAGGTTCGAATCCAGCCCATGCCCTGCTGACATGGCCTCTCTCTCTCTCTCTCCCTTCTTCTCCTTACTTTCCTGTCTGTCTTCACTGTATCTGTCCAATAAAATAAATCTGTATATAAATATGAGTGGGACTGCCCCACTCAGAAAAAATAACTTGGCAAAAATAAAAAAGTTTACTGATACCTTCGAAGGCTCGCCTGGGTCTTGCATTAGACTATATTTCAGACCTTGTAATCCCCCATGAGCCTCAGCAGCACACAGCCTAACATCCTCAGGCTGGGGGCCTTCTGGCCGTTCCAGAGTCTAGACAGAAGACACAAGGTGACCGTGTCTTTGCCTGTAGGACCCCTAGACTCTGGAACAACCTGCCTGAGGATGTTAGCCTAGCGAGATCTAGCAAAGTCTCTTCTTATTAAAACGCCTTTAATTTACGCTGCTCTTATTCTTTTTAATGTGTTGTGTCTCACTGTTTCTACTGATGTTTTTGTTTTTATTTGTCTATTTGTAAAGCAGTGTGTTGTTGTGTTGAACATTGTTCTAGGTGCCTATATACATGTTTTATGACTAGCCTAGCATAACAGTTATGATGTCAACCCACCCCCAAGAAACAGGTAGGCTACTGCTACTAGCCTGTCATTGACTGGTTTGAAGTATCTCCCCGTGGGGAAAAGTAATTATAATAATTTATTACATTTATAAAGCACTTTTCATTATACAAGAATAATCTCAAAGTGCATACAAATAAAATATAAAATAGAACAATTAAGATACAGCCCAAAAAAATTGATCACACCATAAAAGCAGCGATCAAAGCCTAGGAGGAAGGATGGGCCGGCCATAAAGATGCGTCCTCAGGCCTTAAAGTGGTACTTAGCATGCCATTACCCAGGGATCACAGCGTTAATGAAGTACACATTATACTACACTCTTGTCCATAGCCACAACAACAACAACAACAACCATTCCACCTGATTTAGTGTAACAGAGAAAAGCAACCTTCTTACTCTGTCTAGGACCCAATCCCATTTCACTGTTTGCCCCTACCACATAACCCTACCCCTAGGGGGTAAAAATAAGAAATGGGATTGGGCCAAAAATGATCTCTCCCTGACTTTCCAGTATTATTTCTGTCGTATGTGTGTCAGAATGTGCCAGTGGGGTGGGACCTGTTACAATAACCCCATCCATCCTCTTCTCTCTCTCTCTCTCTCTCTCTCTCTCTCTCTCTCTCTCTCTCTCTCTCTCTCTCTCTCTCTCTCTCTCTCTCTCTCTCTACCTCTCTCGCTCTCTCTCTCTCTCTCTCTCACTCTCTCTCTCTCTCTCTTTCTCGTGACTCCAGCTGTGGAAATCTGATGATTTTGGCGAGACCTGGGTGTTGATCCAAGAGCATGTGAAGGCCTATTTCTGGTAAGGTGTGTGTGTGTGTGTTTGGGTGTGTGAGTGAGTGAGTGAGTGCGTGCGTGCGCGTGTTTGTGTGCGTGTGCGTGTGTACCATAATAGATCTGTGTTGGATAAGCCTGTTGAGTCTGTCTGGGAAACACAAGCTGCGTCAAAGTGAACGATGAATATAAGTATCATTGATGTGTCTGCGGTCTGTCTTCATTTCCTGTTGTGTACTCCGTGTGTGTGTGTGTGTGTGTGTGTGTGTGTGTGTGTGTTACCTCACGCTCCCCTGCCCATGTGGCCTGCAGGCTTGTTAAGAGTCTTCAGGCCGAGAGAGTGAAGAGACGGGGAAGATAAACGATTCATTAATGTATTTCGATCGCTGGCGGTGCTGCTTACTAAGCATGATCTCACCTCCCCCACTCCCCCCTCCCCCCCCGGGCCTCACCTCCACCCCTCCCCCCCCGGGCCTCACCTCCCCCCTCTCCCCCCCCTGACTCTCCCAGTCAAACACCCTGATCAGATCAGCACACCATGAAATTGAGCCGGCGAAAATGGCACTGCGAAAACACCGGTGATGCCGCTGTCCCTGTGTGTGACGGGCCTGAACGTTGGGTCCAATCTGGGGGTGAATAAGTAGCCCGGCCGGGTGTAGTGGGGGGGGGGGGGGGGTGTGGGCGTCCACCGCTGGGTGCTGGTAGTAGTCGCTCTATGAGTAGAGGGCTGCAAGGGAATTTTCCTGGCTATACAGTGTACAGGTTTTTACGTTTGCCTGCTTGCGGCTCTGTCAGTATGTGAAGCGCATTGAGTTGCATCTTGTAAGAAATGCGCTATACAAATCAAATTTGATTTGATTTGATTTGATGAAAGAAGACTGTATGGGGCATTTGTATAACTCTGTTCGCTATCAAGGCAAGGCAAGGC
>NW_027662411.1:17500-36800 GCF_963989245.1 Nansenia antarctica | reverse complement strand
ATCTAAAATCTCATTTAAAAAAGTATGTAGGCTATAAAATTATGGTGCAGGCTAATTTACAAGAATTGACACGATTACAATGGTGTTTGAAGCCTTTGCATGAAATCTTCGGTTAAATGTAAAAAAAAAAGAAAAAAGAATGACTTAGTCAAGTCTCGAACTCGCAACCTTTGGAACTCGAGCCGGCTGCCTTAACCACTACACCAGCCAGACCGCTGTGATGACAGCAATGCAAGTTGAGACAATTACTTTTTTTTTTTACACTCTTTTCTTTATTGATCTATCGATCACACTTTCAAAATATCAAGTTATCTATCACACAATCAAACTATCTATCGATCGATCACACTTTCAAAATATCAAATTATCTATCTATCACACAGTCAAACTATCTAATCTATCTATCTCGTGTGAAGTGGGAACTAATATTTCCTAAAAGACACAATGAGGAACTATCGTTCGGGGTTTAGTTTCCGCCTGTGAGCCTTTTTTGACGCACGGATGACTATAGCCTGTGTTTTAGCCTGGTCGGGACCAGGCTAATTATATCTGACTCAGAAGGAGCTCAACCAAGCAGCGAATTATTTGAGCCACATTGATGGCACCAAACGCAAGCTAACATTTTCGAGGCTTAGAACTTTATCGAGGCTTAGAACTTTATCGAGCTTCGTGGAATAGGGCCCTGATCTGTTGTTGTTGTTGTTGTTGTTGTTGTTGTTGTGTTACAGTGAGTGGAGGCAGCAGACCAGAGACAGGGTATGATTCTGAGCTGGTATCTGAGGTTGGATCAGAGGATGAGTCACTGTTGAAGCCTGAGAGAAGGAGGAGAGATGTCCTCACAGAGGATCCAGAGGTTCTCCAACAGTAGACCCTGCTGAGAGGTGTGGATGGGGCTGACTCCCTCCTGCTGAGAGGTGTGGATGGGGCTGACTCCCTCCTGCTGAGAGGTGTGGATGGGGCTGACTCCCTCCTGTTGAGAGGTGTGGATGGGGCTGACTCCTGGTCCCTCTGAGCCTGGTTCCTCTCAAGGTTTCTTCCCACCAGTTTTCCCTCCAAGTTTTTTTTTTGGGTGAACTGTCTCAAAGTTGTTTCTATTGTTTCTGTTGTTAAACACTTTGTGACAAAACTGTTTTTGTAAAAATCTATTTGATTGATTGACTGATTGATTGATTGATTGATTGATTGATTGACTCAAAGACTGAAGGATTTTGATTCATTTCTTTGACTCATTCTGTGCTTATCTTCTCTTATCTTCTCCCTCAGGGTGCTTAAGTCAGTTTATTACATTTTGAGTTGTTAACATCCAACTCTGACGATGCAACTGTAACAGAGTTATGATTCCCATACCTATACCATAAACTACATGGCCAATAGTATGTATATGTATTTATACTTTTATATCATGTTCGTATATCATTATTTGCACTTTATGGTTAGGTGCTAAACTGCATTTCATTGTCTAAATGGTAAATGGTAAATGGACTGCACTTATATAGCGCCTTTTTTGCTGCTTCAAAGCTGCTCCAAAGCGCTTTACAACGGCCTCTCATTCACCCATTCACACACACATTCACACACCAATGGCGGCAAGCTGCCATGCAAGGCACTGGTCCGCTCATTGGGAGCAATTTTGGGGTTCAGTGTCTTGCCCAAGGACACTTCGACATGTGGCCAGCCGGGGCTCGAACCACTGATATGCTGACCTTGTGATCATTAGACGGCGACTCTACCTCCTGAGACACAGCCGCCCCGTCTAGTTCTTACTTGTCTAGTACTTACTTGTCTAGTACGTACTCTGAAATGACAATAAAGTTGAATCTAATCTAATCTAATAGTTTATGTACAATAGATGATGTATTATAGATGATGTATTATAGATGATGTATTATAGATGATGTATTATAGATGATGTATAGATGAAGTACTATTCTCCTGCTCCATCATATACTCATATCGTATGAATGGTATGTTTTATGCTATGGTTATGGTGTGTTTATATTTGGTGTGGATATTTGTTTATTTAATCATTTGTATCTACGTTATGTTCTACTTTGGTTTACTGTATGAACCCTAGCTACTGTACTGGACCTAGTCTGATTGTACTTTTGTGCTAGGTATAATTTCCATGTCTATATCATTTCCATATGTACCAATGCCAATATTGCACATATCCTGATTACAAGGTTACAATTAAAATCTGCTCAACTAAAAAATGTTCATGATTGTTTGCTTTATTAATATGTAAGTGTTTTCAAAACTGAAATGAAAAGTAGTTAAACCAGTTAGTCATGCGTGGTGAGACTGGTCTGTGTTGTTAAACCAGCCTATGCATATACCCCCTGATTACTGAAACATAACTTAACCACTTAAATTATATTATATTCTTAATTCCGCTGTGTGAATGTTTTTGTGTGTGTGTGTATGAGAATATAATGTGTACCGTAATATAATTCTGTTTTATTCTTTATTGTCTCATGTACGTTTTGTTTGAGTCAACCCCATCTAGTGGCCGGAGTGGGATATAACAGGCAAGTGATTCACCTGGAGGGTGTGGCCTGCTGGGGTACTCAATTCCCCAAAATGCATTGCGCGTGTCTTCAGTCTTGTCACCCTGCGTCACGCACCTGTCGTCTCCAGTCCGAGAGCAGCGCGGCGCTTCAGTCAGGTGAAACTATGGCGCACGGAGAAGCGGCAATAGCTCGTTTATACACATGTCAGGTGAGTAACCAAACTATACGACTTGTGGTCGAAATAATATGCGAATTACTCATAATGAACGTATCTTTATTGTTGTTGAAATTGTATCTAACCGCTCGACTTGCCTGCAAGCCCTACATGATCATTGGCGTGGTGGTTAGCGGGTGGGTTGCCAGACGGGATTGACAATTTCCAGCCCAACCAGTCTGTGATGGCTATCATGTCTATCAAATTAGCCATCGTCCTGGCATGAGTGGGTGTTGGTTCCAACGCACCTGTTTGTTTGTAGTTCCTCCGTTTGCAACAAAGACTCTGGACCTTTCCATGAATTGAAGTGGTCTTAAAATCCAAAGTCCAAATAAAAGTAACAAACGAAAGTAATATATGTTGGTGTGGTGTGGTATGTACTCGTATGTAAATGTTTGTTTGTATGTGTGTCACTTCTGGGTGGGTTAAAAAAAAATGTTTTCCATAGTATGATAGTGATAGTATTACTATACTATCATAGTAAGGAAAACAAATAAAAATAATAATAAAGTGCAAAAAAGAAAAAAAAAGAAAAAGAATGTTGTTGCTGTTTTGCACTTTATTATTATTATGATGTTTTCCTTAGTATAGTGATAGTTACTTATATTATATCATACTATACTATCACACATTTTTTTTTTTTTTAATAAGTGAAAAAAAAGAACATAGTATACTCTTCTTCTTTCTTTTCTTTTCTTTTTTTCACTTAGATTTTTTTTCTTCATGTTTTCCTTAGTATGATAGTGTTAGTATGATAGTTTTTCCCTTCTTGTTTTTAGTATTTTTTTCCTAGCACCAGGGGAGCCCCCCCTCCCAAATTTCGTTGTATGGTTGGTACCTGTACTATATCAATGACAATAAAGACCATTCATTCATTCATTCATTCATTCGATAGTATAGTATGATATAATATACATAACTATCACTATCATACGAAAGGAAAAAAAAGAAAAAAAGAGTAATATAAGTAACTATCATACTAAGGAAAAAAAATAATATTTAAGGTAAAAAATGAACATAGTTCTTTTTTTGGTGCTTTTTTTCCACTTTATTATTTTAGTTTTTTTCCTTAGTATTATAGTATAGCATGATATAATACTTTTTTTTACTATATCTTTCCCCCCCCCCCTTAGTATGATAGTGATAGTTACTTATATTATATCATATAGTGATATAAAGCGAACATCTTCACCGTATATCATTCTAAGGAAAAAAATGTTTTTTATTATTTTATACGATGTTCTTTTTTTCACTTCTTTTTTCCCCCTTTTTTCCCCTTAGTATGATAGTTACTTATATTACATCATACTATACTATCATACTAAGGAAAACAATGATTATTTTTTTTACATACATACATACTAGATACATACCTACACATGCATGCATACATACATACATACTAGATTACTGCATTATTACTGTTATTGCTGCGTTATTAGTGTGTTATTACTGTATTATTACTGCATTATTACTATGTTATTGTTGTATTATTAGTGTGTTTTTGCTGTATTATTAGTGTGTTATTACTGCATTATTAAAGTATTATTATTGTGTTATTAGAGCGCTATTACAGTCTTTTTACTGCGTTGTTACAGTGTTATTAAAGTATTATTACTACATTATCATAGTGTTATTGATACATTATCACTACAGTATAATAGTGTTATTAATACATTTTCACTACAATATTATACAGTTATTAATGCATTATCGTTACGGTATTGCGATGTTATTAATACATTAACACAACAGTGTTGTGATGTTATTAATGCAGTATTATAGTGTTATTAATACATTATCATTACAATATTATACAGTTATGAATGCATTATCGCTATGGTATTGCAATGTTATTAATACCTTATCACTAAGGTATTATAACGTCACTAATACATTATCTCTGGTATTGCGATGTTATTCATGCATTAATACTACAGTATTATAGTGTAATTATTACATTATCATGACAGTATGATAGTGTGATTGATACATTATCTCTGGTATTGCGATGTTATTAATGCATTAATACAACAGTATTCTAGTTTTATTATTACATTAGTTATTGCATTATCACAAAAGTATAATATAGTGTTATTGGTACTTTATCTCTATGGTATTGTGATGTTATTAATGCATTAATACAACAGTATTATAGTGTTATTATTATATTATCACTACAGTATAATAGTGTTATTGATACATTATCTCTATGGTATTGCAATGTTAGTTAATGTAATAATAACACTATAATACTGTAGTGATAATGCAGCAATAATACTATAACACTTGTGTTAATGCATTAATAACATTGCATTACCATAGCGATAATGTATTAATAACACTAGCGTTATTAATGCATTAATCCAACAGTGTTGCAGTGTTATTAATACATTATCACTATGGTATTGCGATGTTATTAATGCATTAATACAACAGTATTATAGTGTTATTAATACATTATCACTACAGTATTATAGTGTTATTATTACATTATCACTACAGTATACTATAGTGATGGCGAGATGAAGCTTTATGAACTGTTGAAGCTTTCCATCCAATTGCGTCACACATGGGCCGAAGCTTCGTGTTGCTTTATTTGCTCTACTGCGCCATCAAGTGGACAATAAATGTCTAGCAGGCAGAGTGATAATGGCTTTGGTGTGTGAAGCTTTGAATTGAATAAATGTGCTTCTGTTACTAGGAACAACAACATTTTATTCATTTATTCATTTTTATTTAAAAATAACAACTTCTCCACAGTGCTGGGCTTCAGGCGGTTTCTTTTTTTTTGAGACGATTTCACCTGCTTTTGAAGATCCTTTCACAGGGCACAGATGAAGCTGGGGTACATAGAAAAACAACGGCAAGTTTATACAAATTTCACGAATCGGTCACGTGGTACGGCCGGCAGGCGAAGCTTCGCTCTTACCATACGTCATCAACACATGCCTCGATACGTGCACCACCAAAATCTGCCTCGGTTACTCGACACACGCTACGAAGCGTCGGCACGGAAGGACACATCACTAGTATACTAGTGTTATTGATACATTATTACTATGGTATTGCGATGTTATTAATACATTGAAACAGCAGTGCTGCAATGTTATTAATACATTATCACTACAGTATAATAGTGTTATTAATACATTATCTTATTAATAGTAATGCAATGTCATTAATACAAACTGTAGTGATAATCTATTAATAACATTGCAGCAGTGCCGTTTCAATGTATTAATAACATCGCAATACCATAGAGATAATGTATCAATAACACTATTATACTGTAGTGATAATGTAATAATAAAACAATTATACTGTAGTGATGATCTATTAATAACACTATAATACTGTTTTATTCATGCATTAATAACATCACAATACCATAGAGACATTATCACTATGGTATTACGATGTTATTAATACATTGAGACAGCAGTGCTGCGATGTTATTAATACATTATCACTACAGTATAATAGTGTTATTAATACATTATCGCTAAGGTATTGCAATGTTATTAATGCATTAACACAAATGTTATGGATAGAGATCCAGAGCGATAAACATGGCCCCATTCTAGAAGCTGCCAATGGCAGCCCCATCCGCACGTTTGGGATGAGGAAAATACCACTGTGCTTCGGAGGACAGCGTTTTAACTGGGAGTTTATTACGGCTACTGTGTCTACTCCCCTTCTTGGCGCCGACTTCCTCTGCGCTAATGGCCTTTTGGTGG
The DNA here is from genome assembly GCF_963989245.1 of Nansenia antarctica. Taxonomy (NCBI): domain Eukaryota; kingdom Metazoa; phylum Chordata; class Actinopteri; order Argentiniformes; family Microstomatidae; genus Nansenia; species Nansenia antarctica. The sequence goes on along the minus strand of NW_027662411.1, from coordinate 30,336 downwards.
ACGTCAAGAACCGACGACTCATCAACGCAGAAACGTTTAGTTCCCTCGCATGTGCACGACAAGACTGTCTAGTGCTCTTTCTGCTGCTGTTGTGTTTTCCTGCCTCTTAGCTGAATTCCCGAGTCTTACGGAGCCCACTTTCTCGTCAGCCTCCACTAAGCATGGGGTTGAGCATTACATCGCCACTACTGGACCACCAGTCTATGCTCGTGCCCGGCGCCTGGATCCAGCTAAGCTCGACGCTCGAATGCCAGTTCGGACTGATGTCAATCGATTTCCTTGGACACCGCATCACTAACGACGGGGCAGTGCCCCTGCCCTCAAAAGTGAACGCTATCGTGGATTTTCCACGTCCACTCACAATCAAGGCCCTGCAGGAGTTTTTAGGCATGGTGAACTTTTACCACCGCTTTGTTCCCCGAGCAGCCTGGTTTATGCGGCCCTTGTATGAGGCTCTTAAAGGCAAGACCGCCAAGCACATCATCGGCTGGTCGGTGGAGATGGACGATGCTTTCACTGGGACTAAGAGAGCTTTGGCTAGGGCAACTATGCTGGCACATCCCTCGCCGAATGCACCGATTGCCGTAACCACGGATGCTTCTGACTATGCAGTCGGGGCGGTGCATGAGCAGTGGGTGAAGGGAGCTTGGCAGCCACTCGCTTTTTTCAGCCGGCAGCTCCGCCCTAACGAACGTAAATACAGCACCTTCGATCGGGAGCTCCTGGGCCTCTACCTCGCCGTTCGGCACTTCCGTTTTCTGTTGGAGGCCAGGCCATTCACAGCTTTCGTGGACCATAAGCCGTTGACATTCGCGATGGCGAAGGTTTCAGAGCCATGGTCTGCCCGTCAGCAGCGCCAACTGTCCTTCATCTCTGAGTTTACGACCGACATCCAACATGTTGCAGGGAAGGACAACCAGGTTGCTGACTGCCTCTCACGGGCGGTCGCCAGTGCGGTTCACCTGGGCATTGACTACGCCCGCATGGCAGGCGATCAGGCCTCTGACCAAGAGGCTCAGGCCCTCAGGACTGCTGTCACAGGGCTTAAGTTGGAGGACGTGGTCTTCGACGACACCGGGACCACACTCCTATGTGACATGTCCACTGGGCAGCCACGGCCCGTCGTGCCCCTTGAGTGGAGACGACAGGTTTTCGACGCTATTCATGGCCTGTCCCACCCAGGGAGGAAGGCTTCTCAAAAACTGGTGGCAGCTAAGTTTGTCTGGCACGGGCTTAGAAAGGACATTCAGAAGTGGGCAGATGCCTGTGTCATGTGCCAGCGTTCTAAGGTGCATCGACATACGAAGGCCCCTCTGGCACATTTTTCAGTGCCGGAAAGGAGGTTTGATCATGTCAATGTGGACCTGGTGGGGCCTTTGCCACCTTCTCATGGGTTCACCTACCTCCTCACAATGGTCGACAGAACCACACGGTGGCCGGAGGCCGTTCCACTATCATCTACCACGGCTGCTGAGGTGGCTCGGGCGTTCGTTGGCACTTGGGTCGCCCGGTTCGGTGCTCCATCTGACGTCTCCTCTGACCGGGGGCCACAGTTCACGTCTGAGCTCTGGAGTGCGGTTGCCGGAGGCCTGGGGATGAAGCTACACCGCACTACCGCATATCACCCACAGGCCAACGGGTTGTGTGAGCGGTTTCATCGTTCTATGAACGGTCGTCATCCGCCGAGCTGGTCTACGGACAGCCGCTACGGGTTCCTGGGGATTTCGTCCCTAACGCCACGGTCCCTTGGTCGGCGCTCAAACAGCGAGCCGAGTTTTGGGATAAGGCCAAGACTTTCGCACCTGTACCCACCTCACAGCATGGGCTACCCCAGTCATATATGCCACCCTGCCTGCGAACAGCAGAGTACGTGTTCATCCGCCATGACGCCCACCGAGGGCCATTTCAACCGCCCTATGACGGACCGTTTCGGGTTCTGGAGGCTGGAGACAAGGCTTTTCTGGTGGACATCGGGGGTAAGCCAGATTACATTTCAGTGGACAGACTTAAACCAGCTCACGTGGATCTGGACCAGCCCGTGGGGTTGGCTCGGCCCCCGAGGCGGGGCCGCCCTCCAGCTATGCCCCCACGCCACCTCAAAGCCTCTAAAAAAACACCTGCTGTCCCTCATAAGCAGACCCCTGTTGAACTTTCAGTCCCTGCTCCGGTTTTACGGAGCCGTTTTGGACGGGTGATCCGGGCCCCGCAATGGTGACTGTTCTCAATTATGGTGAATTCTGGGGGGAGGTCTGTAGCGGACAATACTATGATGTATGATGTACATAATTCACCTGTGTGTTTGGTTATGGGGAATTGTGTGCGGGCACTTTAACGCCGGTCACTGGGGTGTGACGTATGGGGTTACAGGTAACATATAAGGAAGTGTTGTGTGTTGCTATTGGCGCTATGTCATGAGTTAAATAAACGCAGACACGGTCGGCTTTATACTGGCACCAAGTCTCCGTTTCGTTTGTACGCTCCAACTCCTACACTATGTTCTTTTTCTTTACCTTTCACTATATTATTATTATTTAATTGGTTTTCTTTATATAACAGTGATAGTGATCACTATTATACAAAGGGAAAACCCCAAAAAATATAAAGTGCAAAAAAGCAAAAAAAACGAACATAGCTATGTTCTTTTTCTTTACTTTTTTTCACTTTATTTTTGTTTTTGTTTTTCCCTTTGTATAATAGTGATAGTGATAGTACTATCACTATATAACATGTTCTTTTTTTTTGCATTTTTGCTTATTTTTTATTTTTTTTTAAATCCTTAGTATGATATTGATAGTTACTTATATTATATCATACTATCAATATCATACTAAGGAAAAAAAAGAAAAAAAGAACATGTTCTTTTTTTTCGCTTGTTTTTTTTTCTTTTTTTCCCTTAGTATGATAGTGATAGTAATATAGTGATAGTTACTATCATACTAAGGAAAAAAAAGAAAAAAACATTTAAGTGAAAAAAAAGAGCATGAAGGTGTCCAGGGTAGGTAGGGGTGTTGAAGGTGTCCAGGGTCGGTAGGGGTGTTGAAGGTGTCCAGGGTCGGTAGGGGTGTTGAAGGTGTCCAGGGTAGGTAGGGGTGTTGAAGGTGTCCAGGGTAGGTAGGGGTGTTGAAGGTGTCCAGGGTAGGTAGGGGTGTTGAAGGTGTCCAGGGTCGGTAGGGGTGTTGAAGGTGTCCAGGGTCGGTAGGGGTGTTGAAGGTGTCCAGGGTAGGTAGTGGTGTTGAAGGTGTCCAGGGTAGGTAGGGGTGTTGAAGGTGTCCAGGGTAGGTAGGGGTGTTGAAGGTGTCCAGGGTAGGTAGGGGTGTTGAAGGTGTCTAGGGTAGGTAGGGGTGTTGAAGGTGTCCAGGGTAGGTAGGGGTGTTGAAGGTGTCCAGGGTCGGTAGGGGTGTTGAAGGTGTCCAGGGTCGGTAGGGGTGTTGAAGGTGTCCAGGGTAGGTAGGGGTCAGTGGTGTGCAGTCAGGTGAGGCAGGGTAGGCAGTGCCTCACCCAGGCATTTAAGAAAGAAAAAGAATATCAGTCTTTTAAAAATATTTTTATTTATTTTTCTCATTATTCTTAACTTTAATGTGTAAAAATGTTGTTAAAATAAAATTAGATGATGTAAAATGTGTTGTTTTAAAAATATAATGCATGCCCTGGCACCAGGAGAGTTTGCTCCCAAAGCTAGCTGATTGCTGGCGAGAGGCTGAGGCAGACTGTGCTTGTGCCTCTATGTGCTATGCGAAGTGATAGACCAACAGTTTCGTAGGTTTGCGCATGCGTAGTCTGTTCTCACATTGTCTTCATTGATGGACGTTGAGGCACCGTGCAGGCTGCCTCTGACAGCATGATTGACAGTTTGCGTTTGGCTTGCCGTAGCGGCATCCTCTGCTGTTCGCGCCGCGGTTCTAAATTTCCCCAGCAGTAGCTCCATCAATCGTGGGAATTATGTCGAACTTTTACATTTGATGGCAGAAAAGGATGAGAAATTAGCCGCACATTTGCCTACGCATGTTACATATGCTTAAGATAATGTAGGCTATTGCGTGCCGGTTCAAATGCTGTAAATCCTGTGTTGTTGATGCAGGTGAATTTATATTGTCATTGAGCTGTTTTGCGTGCTGCTGTAAATCCTGTTGAGATGCAGGTGAATGTAGGCAATGCCATACAGGCTGTTGCGCTACGCTATGTGTAGTTATGAGATAACAATACATTTCACATTTTTGACCAGCTATTTGATAGTATAGTATATATGGGCTATGTGATTGACTTTATAGTATAGTATATTAGCCTACATTACAGTCATTTAGCCGACGCTTTTATGCAAAGCGACTTACAATAATTGCATTTAACGTAGGAGTGTACTGCTTTTTTAAGGCAAAATGAAGAATAGCAAACTAAAAATACAATAGGTGCTTAACAGGGAGGATCCTGGTAGTAGAGTTTTGATCCTGGTAGTAGAGTTTTGAGCCTGCGTTAAAAGATATAAGGGCTATTGATTGCCTTTATAGTATGCGCTATGCCATTTGAAGTCTGGCTGCTGCGTTACTCGCTACTTAATAGCTCACTGCATACCCAGCCAATGACCTCACTGCACGTTACTGAAGGTGTCTAGGGTAGGTAGCAGTGGCGGCTGGCCAATAGAGGGCACTAGGGCGCCGCCCCCACCTTCCAACGCAGCCCCACTTCCTAGTTGCTACTTGTAAAAGATTTTTTAAAATAAACATTGTTTATTCATAAAATGCGGCTGATATTCTGTCGGCGCCTATCAGCATTCATTAAAAATCCTCCAATACAATAAACATTTTATCTGTGTGTGTGTAAAATTCACTGTGAAAATACATAGGGGAGGAGTCGGGGCGCCGGCCGAATGGCAGTCTATGGCAGTCCAAATACTTTTGGCTTACACATGAGCTGTAGCAGCGCTCCAATTGGCTGTCTCCTATTTCTCGGTCGGGGCGCAAAAAATGCGCCCCGAGCATGCGCAGATTATAGGCTTACCTAGGCTGCAGCCTAGGGCCACTACCACTAGGGGTAGTAAAAAAAAAAATGCGTGAGACTTGAGAGCCCTGAATATCCGGTTGTTAAGTCTGATGTCAAACGTGACGTTTTGCAATTTCCGGGTCCAAACCAGAAATTCTCCGCACCAGAATACCAGTGTACTACAGCGGTAGAATGACAGTTTAATCGTTTTTCAGACTCGGATCTATTCATACAACAAGGGACACAGCACTTTCCCGTTTTCCCCATATTGTCAGGGTATTTTGAGCCTCGGAAAAGCGCTATATAAATATAATTTATTATTATTATTATTATTATTGCGGCATTTCGAAGACAGCGCCTCAGCCAACTTTGGACCCGGAAACACGACTAACGGAATCGCGACTTAACAACCGATATTCCGACAGACAACAGGAGAGGAGAGCAATAGAGACAGAACTGAGGTGAGGTGAGCAACAGAGATAGTTCAGGATGATAACAAACAGTTCAGTATGACAGAGACAACTAATAGAAAGACAACTGTATAATTATAGAGTTTACATGTTCAAGGAAATATTGTATGATAATAGAAAGGTACACTTTAATTTAATTAAAGAAGTAACAAAGAACACATTTATTATCACAATTGCATTGTGTTCCATGTCTTTCTCCATTGAATAAATAATGCCTAGTTGAATGGCTAAACAAGACAACTGTCTGGACAGTACTGCTAGAATTATTCACCTTACCGCTGCACAGATAGACAAAGGGTATAAGTCCATTCTGTTAACATTAGGTCTACTCTGCTAACAAAGACTATTCCAGTTGATTTGTCAGTTGTTGTGCATTATATTTTTGTTGTGTTTGCAGTTTGCCCTTTAATAAGTTATATATACAAATAATTAAGTTATATATATATTCTCATGCTAAAATCGACTGTAAATCCAGATTTTAAAGTTGATATTCTTCCCTGTGGAGCATGCCCCCATAACCTGTGCCCCACCCAACATTTTTATCACCAGCCGCCACTGGTAGGTAGGGGTGTTGAATAGGGTTGGGTACCGTTTGGGTTTTATCCGGTACCGGTACTTAACCGATACTTTAAAAACAGTACCGGTACCAAAACGGTACTTAATTCGGTACTTTTGATTTTTTTAAATGACATGTATATATATATATACAGTATATATATATATATATATATATATATATATATTATATATAAATATATATATATATATATATAATAATAATAACACGGTCGACAACATTAAACAGCTTTTCACTTTTTTATTGCTGAGGCACAATATATATTAGTTAAATATACACTCAAATGAAAATAAAACTCCTGAGCCTTGGGGACTCCATTAAGCTGGGGGTGCCTATCGTTGGTACTGATGTCGAATACGAGTACACACTTGTTCGGCAGCCCCTCAAGGACATCAGAATATTCTTAGAAAAGGGATCTAGTGAAGAGGCCTGCATAGCCCCCAGAACCAAGAAGACCAAGAGGAAATATAACTCTGATAAACTGGAGCCCTCCACCTCGTCAAAATCCAAACTCTGTTGCCGCTCAGCTACTACTACTCCCCTCCCCCTCTCTGGTCCATGATGACACGACGATTCATTTTTCAGACACAGTAGTAGGATAAGGACAGTACCCGAATATCAAGAGCTACCCACTGTAGCGAACTACCGAACTACCCACTGTACATACTACCGAACTACCCACTGTACATACTTTGTGTTTTGTCCCCCGCCCCCACCTGTGGTGTATGTCCCCACCTGTCCTACCCGCTGTACATACCTTATGTTTTGTTGTATTGTTCTTCCCATGATGGATGTATGTTTATCTTGTAGATAGTACTAGTTATTTGTCTGTATTATCTTGTAGATAGTACTAGTTTTTTTTGTCTGTCTTACATGTAACGATGAATTGAGAATCAAGGACCCCAATTGAAATAAGCCAGTGGCTTTCTTGGGTTTTTATCCTGTTAGTTGACCTTGTATGTAATATGTACTTTCATGTACCTACTTCTGCAAATCTTCTAATAAAGTTTTCAATCAATCAATCAATCAAAGAGATCCCCGATCATGTTGTCCACCTCGCAGAGACGCAGCCACACATCCGCACAACGTCATCAACAGACGCGTCGAATCCTGGAGTGCACTGTCCAATCAAAGGCTTGCGTTCGTAAACTCGCTCTGAGAGCGTCGCAGCGCACACTGGGCCCGACGTCATAAGGGGAGCAAGTCATTTGATTGGACAGAAGGCATTCCACGAGTGGTGATCAGAATTCCAGAACGAGTTTACGGAACGCACCCATAAGTCCAGCGTCGCGTTACGCCAACCCGCTAGCGGAAGTTGCTATTAGCAACCTTCTCGTTATCCTTCCGTACTCACTGCTTTCACTGAGTGGAAATTTAACAGGCGATGTGACGTCACGACGTAGAACAATAGAGAAAGAGATAGAAAAGTACCGAAATGAGGTACCGAAATCTCCTTTGCGATTCGGTACGGGTACATACCGAATGTAAAGTAACCGGTACCTACCGGTACCGATTTTCGGTACCCAACCCTAGTGTTGAAGGTGTCCAGGGTAGGGGATATTGCTGCGGATCACTGTGGGGAGAGAGTTCCAGAGGCTGTGGGGGGGCTGCCACACTGAAGGCTCTGTCCCCGATGGTTTGTAGTTCTCATGAAACTTCAGAGTGCTCTAGACCAGCGTTTCTCAACCGGGGTGCCGCGGCACACTGGGGCGCCGCCTGGCATCTTCAGGGGTGCCGTCAAATAATTCTATATTCTGACGTTCATATGAATGAATGAATAAATCTATAAATAAATAAATGCAATACATCATCAAAATCTGTCTCGCGCGCCCCTTTCCCATGTCACAATGTCAATACCGGATATCCTATGTTCCCCGCTCCCGAAAAAGGGTCCGATCGGGCAGGGCAGTCTCGCTCGCCGGCAGCGTGTGGAGGTGGTTGTTCTATATGGATGATCGGTGACATTATTCTCTCGTCCGACTTCGGAAGCTAAGCAGGGTTGGAAAGTTCGGGAAATAACGCACAGTTTCGTTTTCATGCAATGAATTTAATACATCCAGACAAGGATGCGCGCAGCGGGAGAGAGAGACGCATTTTCTGGCTTAATAACTCTGCATCCCCGGTGTTTACGTTGAATGGACTGGATAGGTGTTTCCAATCAAATGTGGGAATATGAAAATGAATGTGTTCCATAAATTCCCGCGTTTGTTCGGTCACTGTGTCATGTTTATACAGCACGGTTACGTGCCTGATGCCTTTGATGCACACTTGCCTTTTTCACTCCCTCCTCTCTCTCTCAATAATAATAATAATAATACAACTTTTATTTGTATCAATAGCCGCTGAGTGTGTGTGTGTGTGTGTGTGTGTGTGTGTGTGTGTGTGTGTGTGTGTGTGTGTGTATGGGGCTGTCTGGGTGATGCAGTGTCGTTTTTGAATAGCTATATTTTAGACTGGGGTGCCTTGAGATTTTATCGACTTTTGAAGGGTGCCGTGACTGAAAAAAGGTTGAGAAACGCTGCTCTAGACTCCTAAGCAGCTTAACAATCTACCTCAGCTAATCTATACTGCAGAAGGATTTCTCATTAGACTTTCACACAGAAGTTTAAGGAGATTAAACCTCTCACGGTCCGGTAACTGCTAAAGGTTATCGATGCTTATCTCCCTGGCTGTGAGAGTGAGGACTGTTACCAAAAACAACCCCTCTGGCGTATCTCCCTGAGACAATGGGGTCAATATTGATTGGGGTGTTGAGAGATTACCTCAGTGTCTATTTGGCTGTGGGTTTCCTGAAAGACACGAATAGAAAATGAGTCTAAATGAGGGTAATTATTGTGCCTTTGTGTGCCTTTGCTTCTGTAATGAATAGTGCTTGTTGCTGCTCTATAGTTGGTGGCGTGGAAAGACATTTGGGAAGCAGGTGTATGGTGCGGTTGTTAATGAGTGCCCTCCCTCCCTCCTTCGCCTCTGTCCTTCCCTCCTTCCTTCCCTACCTCCCTCCCTCCCTCTGTCCTTCCTCCTTCCTTCCCTCCCTCCCTCCCTCCCTCCCTCCTTCCCTCCCTCCTTCCCTCCCTCCCTCCCTCCCTCCTTCCCTCCCTCCCTCTTTCCCTCCCTCCCTCCCTCCCTCCCTCCCTCCCTCCCTCCTTCCCTCCCTCCTTCCCTCCCTCCCTCCCTCCTTCCCCTTCCCGATAACTTTTACATCTTTTCCTTCACCTGAGTATGTACGACAGGGCCTGACCATGGGTCGATGCTTAATGAATCTGTTAAAGAATGGCCTATTCAAAGGTAATGAACCCTCCGTGAGAGGACACACCCCTCCAAGGCTAATGGACATGGGGGTGAGGAAGTATCTGGTAATGGGAAAGGTCTAGAAGTGATCGTCTAGCGAGCCTGTGTGGTTCTCAAGAGGACAAACTCATTTATTTTTAATAGCATTTCTTTCACAATAACCTATCGTGTGTGTGTGTGTGTGTGTGTGTGTGTGTGTGTGTGTGTGTGTGGGGGGGGGGGGGGGGGGGGGGGGGGGGGGGGTCTGTGTGTTTCTGTGTGTGTGTCTGTGTGTGGGGAGGAATGTGTGTGTGTGTGTGTGTGTGTGTGTGTGTGTGTGTGTGTGCAATCATTCTCTCCTCCCTCCAACTGAGTGACAATATTCTGGCTGTGATGAACAACAAGAACACCCAGTGCACCTCCTCCACCCTCCACCTCCTCCTTCTCCTTCTCCTCCACCTCCTTCTCCTTCTCCTCCTTCTCCTCCACCACCTTCCCCTCCAGCTCCACCTCCTCCTCCTCCTCCCCCTCCTCCTCCTCCTCCTTCTCCTTCTCCTCCTCCTCCCCCTCCTCCTCCTCCTCCTCCTCCACCTCATTCTCCTCCTCCTCCTCCTCCTTCTCCTCCACCACCTCCTCCTCCCCCTCCTTCTCCTTCTCCTCCTCCTCCACCTCATTCTCCTTCTCCTCCTCCCCCTCCTCCTCCTCCTTCTCCTCCACCACCTCCACCTTCCCCTCCACCTCCACATCCTTCTCCTCCTCCACATCCTCCTCCTCCTCCTCCTCCACATCCTCCTCCTCCACATCCTCCTCCTCCTCCACCTCCACCCGCTCCACCACCACCATCGCCATGGCCTCCACCCCTCCATCCCCTCCTTCCCCTCCATCTCCTCCTCCATCCCCTCCATCGCCTCCACCTCCTCCTCCACCTCCTCCTCCACCTTCACCTCCAACTTCCCCCATCTTTTTTTGTCTGTCTGTCTGTCTGTTATGGTGGTTTAAATGTGGCTGGAAAGCCCAAAAATAAATAAATGCTGCGATGAATAAAGCATCATCTCATCTTTTAAAGGCTTTTATGCTGTTTTATCTGTTCTATCTGTTTTATCTACAGTTGGGATTTAAATAACGCAGCGAGAACATCCAGAGTGCATTCCTTCAGGTTCAGGCTCCTCCTGTAATATTAACAGCAGTCTAATGGCTTCCAGCGCTGCTTCACATGAGGTGGTGCGTTCGTTCTACCCTCAGGCCGTCCCTGTCGCACAGACGGATCATGGTGAATCGTCCCCCCTTCCCAGATGAAAGAGAAAGAGAGAGAGAGAGTGGAGCTGGCTGGAGGAAAGAAGGGAGGAGGGAGAAGAAGGAAAGATGGTAAATGGTAAATGACTTATATAGACTGACTTTTATAAACTGACTTATATAGACTGACTTATATAAACTGACTTATATAACCTTATTCCAAAGCGCTTTACAACGGCCTCTCATTCACCCGTTCACACACACATTCACACGCCAACGGCGGTAAGCTACCATGCAAGGCTCCGGCCTGCTCTTTGGGAGCAATTTGGAGTTCAGTGTCTTGCCCAAGAACACCTCGACATGTGGCCAGCGGGGGTTCAAACCACCGATCTGCCGACCTTGCGATCATTAGACGCCGGCTCTACCTCCTGAGCCACAGCCTCAACCTCCACCAGCCTCTACCTCCTGAGCCACAGCCTCTACCTCCACCAGCCTCTACCTCCTGAGACACAGCCTCTACCTCCACCAGCCTCTACCTCCTGAGCCACAGCCTCTACCTCCACCAGCCTCTACCTCCTGAGCCACAGCCTCTGCCTCCACCAGCCTCTACCTCCTGAGACACAGCCTCTACCTCCACCAGCCTCTACCTCCTGAGACACAGCCTCTACCTCCTGAGCCTCTACCTCCACCATCCTCTACCTCCACCAGCCTCTACCTCCACCAGCTTCTACCTCCTGAGCCACAGCCGCCCCTATAAAGGAGGAGGGATACGTCTTGTTCTAAGTGTTACGGTACTTCAAGGTCTGAAACCGGTTCGTCTGTATAGTACGCTACTAGATGCCGCAAGAGTCTGGGTCACCAGACAGACAGACAGACAGACAGACAGGCAGACAGACAGACAGACAGATGTAGTATTTATTTCATGACTCCGGGTTTCGGTCTCCTGTCTACATGTGTAGTGCATGCGGCGTTTGGCCAGTAGAGGGAGCTACAGGACCGCGGTGGAGAGAGGCTGAGGGGAAGATTAGACACCGGCATCTGCCATTGGCATTTAAGGTGTGTGTGTGTTTTAAGGTGTGTGTGTGTTTTAAGGTGTGTGTGTGTTTTAAGGTGTGTGTGTGCTTTAAGGTGTGTGTGTGTTTTAAGGTGTGTGTTTTAAGGTGTGTGTGTGTTTTAAGGTTGTGTGTTTTAAGGTGTGTGTTTTAAGGTGTGTGTGTGTGTGTTTTAAGGTGTGTGTTTTAAGGTGTGTGTTTTAAGGTGTGTGTGTGTTTTAAGGTGTGTGTTTTAAGGTGTGTGTTTTAAGGTGTGTGTGTGTGTGTTTTAAGGTGTGTGTGTTTTAAAGTGTGTGTGTTTTTTAAAGTGTGAGTGTGTTTTAAAGTGTGTCAGTAACAATGTCTGTTATTCGGGGGGTGGGGGGTAAGGGGGGTTTGTTAAAGCTTTTCTTGTGTTTGTTCAGGGACTAAGTCCCACGTCTTCTCATCTCTCCTGGCAGAACGAACGTCGAGGCTTTCATCAGCCACGTCAGGGCCGCTCAGGGAGCCGCCACTCCGCCCGGCGTTTCAGCCGAGCCGTCAGTCTGTCTGTCTGTCTGTCTGTCTGTCTGTGGGCTTAGTGATTTGTTTTTATTTGTCGGCGGCTGTTAAGGATGTGTCAGCGGGCGTGACGTGTGTGTGTGTGTGTGTGTGTGTGTGTGAGTGTGTGTGTGTGTGTGTGTGTGTGTGTGTGAGTGTGTGTGTGTGTGAGTGTGTGTGTGTGTGTGTGTGTGAGTGCGTGACGTGTTCACGTCCAGGTTCAGAACACAGCTGCCCCGGAGAAACTGCGGTCGGGAATCTGAGCAAATTAGTTTTGTTGTTTTTTCGTGTGAAGTCGTTCGTCCTCCTCTAGGAGGACGCTCAGTAGACAGCTCAGACTGTGTGTGTGTGTGTGTGTGTGTGTGTGTGTGTGTGAGAGTGTGTGTATGTGTGTTGGAAGGAGTGAGAGTGTGTGTGTGTGTGGGTGTGTGTGTGTGAGTGTGAGTGTGAGTGTGTGTGTGTGTGTGGGGGTGTGGGTGTGTATGTGTGTTGGAAGGAGCGAGTGTGTGTGTGTGTGTGTGTGTGTGTGTGTGTGTGTGCACGTGTGTTGGAAGGAGCGAGCGTGAGTGTGAGTGTGTGTAAGTGTGTGTGTGTGTGTGTGTGTGTGTAAGTGTGTGTGTGTGTGTGAGTGTGTGTGTGTGTGTGTGTGTGTGAGAGTGGAGAGGAGAGGAGGAGGGAGAGAAGGAGAGAAGGAGGGATAGGTGGGAGAGGTAGTGGTGGTCTAGTGGATAGTGAGTTGGACTT
>NW_027662412.1:5000-40000 GCF_963989245.1 Nansenia antarctica | reverse complement strand
TGGTTCTGGTATAGATATGTAGTGGTTCTAGTATGGACATGTAGTGGACCTGTGGTTCTAGTATAGATATGTAGTGGTTCTAGTATAGATATGTAGTGGTTCTAGTATAGATATATAGTGGACCTGTGGTTCTGGTATAGATATGTAGTGGTTCTAGTATAGATATGTAGTGGTTCTAATATAGACATGTAGTAGACCTGTGGTTCTGGTATAGATATGTATAGATATGTAGTGGTTCTAGTATAGATATGTAGTGGACCTGTGGTTCTGTAGTATAGATATGTAGTGGACCTGTGGTTCTATGATTTGAGGCTTTTTGCCCAGAAAATGTTTTTTCGAGTGTCGTTCATCAACGGCTGTGTGTGGGCGGAAACTCTGGAACACACACAAGGACACACACACACACACACACACACACACACACACAGTTGGTGATGAATTGAGTCATAGGAAGGAGACGGGGAAGAGTGCAGATTCTACCTCCTCTCTGAAATACAGAAATATCTCTGGATCTGACAATGTTTCTGTGAATGCAAGAGCTACCATAGGAGCAGTAATAACAGCAGTAATAACAGCAGTACTAACAGCAGTAATAACACCAGTAATAACACCAGTAATAACACCAGTAATAACACCAGTAATAACACCAGTAATAACACCAGTAATAAGCAGCCATGTATCCATATGCGATGACAGTTGACAGTTAGAGGAGCGGCTGACTTCAGGCCTGTCCTTATCTCTGCATCTGCTTCTGCTTATGACTCAGAGTTGCCATGAACACCATGTGTGGCTAGCCAGCTAGCGGGCTAACGCTAGCTCAGAGTTCCCATGAACACCATGTGGTTCTGGTTCACCAGCTAGCGATCCAGCTAATGCTAACGCCCTGGGCCAGAGACCTACTACAGACACCTGGTACACAGTCAAGCTTGGTCAATAAAAACACCTATGTTTCTCTCTCTCTGCCTCTCTCTCTCTCTGTCTCTCTCTCTCTGTCTCTCTTTCTCTCTGTGTCTCTCTCTCTCTGTCTCTCTCTCTCTCTGTCTCTCTTTCTCTCTGTGTGTCTCTCTCTCACTCTGTCTCTCTCCTCCCTCCCTCCCTGCCTCTTACCCTCCCATACTCACCATACTGTAAATACAGAGTAGACAGCAGGAGATACAGTGTAGTTCATGTCAGTGTGGTGGTGATGTCGTCCCTAACCAACCCTAACCCTCACCAACCCTAACCCCAACCCTAACCCACCCTCTCTCCCCCTGCGGTGAGGCTTGCCCATGACAAGGCCAGATGTGTCCTGTGGTGTTTAATCCTGTGTTAGTAGTGAACTTATAGAGACTCAAATAAGGTGCTATGACCATGTAGCTGCACTGCTGTCCACATCCAGGACCTCGTTCAGGACATCTAGGAACATAATACATTTACAATACTTTTCCCTCCAAATTGCATTACTTCCACCACAGCAGTTCTTCAGCTCACCAACAGATGGCGACAGACCACTATGACATGCCTGAGTCTGCTGTGCTCTCACCCTAACCCTCAGCAGAATTACTTGGGACATAATGTGGTAAAGCACTGTTTGTCTGGTATAAAAGTGTGTGTGTGTGTGTGTGTGTGTGTGTGCGTGTGTATAGAGGACTCGCTGTTTCCCACGGAACGCCGCTTCCAGCAAGGTGATGATGTCACACCTTCCAGCTGGGTGATGATGTCACACCTCGGAGCCTGTTTCAGACTAACTAACCCTGACTAACCATAACTAACCCTAACTAACCCTGACTAACCCTAACTAACCCTGGCTAACCCTGACTAACCCTGACTAACCATAACTAACCCTAACAAACCCTAGCCCTGACTAACCCTAACTAACCCTGACTAACCCTGACTAACCCTGACTAACACTAACTAACCCCGACTAACCCTGACTAACTCTAACTAACCCTGACTAACACTAACTAACCCTGACTAACCCTGACTAACTCTAACTAACCCTGACTAACACTAACTAACCCTGACTAACCCTGACTAACCCTGACTAACCCTGACTAACTCTAACTAACCCTGACTAACCCTGACTAACACTAACTAACCCTGACTAACCCTGACTAACCCTGACTAACTCTAACTAACCCTGACTAACCCTGACTAACACTAACTAACCCTGACTAACACTAACTAACCCTGACTAACCCTGACTAACCCTGACTAACTCTAACTAACCGTGACTAACCCTGACTAACACTAACTAACCCTGACTAACCCTGACTAACACTAACTAACCCTGACTAACCCTGACTAACACTAACTAACCCTGACTAACCCTGACTAACCTGACTAACTCTAACTAACCCTGACTAACCCTGACTAACTCTAACTAACCCTGACTAACCCTGACTAACCCTGACTAACACTAACTAACCCTGACTAGCACTAACTAACCCTGACTAACACTAACTAACCCTGACTAACCCTAACTAACCCTGACTAACCATAACTAACCCTGACTAACCCTAACTAACCCTGACTAACCCTAACTAACCCTGACTAACACTAACTAACCCTGACTAACCCTAACTAACCCTGACTAACCCTAACTAACCCTGACTAACACTAACTAACCCTGACTAATACTAACTAACCCTGACTAACTCTAACTAACCCTGACTAACCCTAACTAACCCTGACTAACCCTAACTAACCCTGACTAACACTAACTAACCCTGACTAATACTAACTAACCCTGACTAACTCTAACTAACCCTGACTAACTCTAACTAACCCTGACTAACCCTAACTAACCCTGACTAACCATAACTAACCCTAACAAACCCTAGCCCTGACTAACCCTAACTAACCCTGACTAACTCTAACTAACCCTGACTAACCCTAACTAACCGTGACTAACCCTGACTTACCCTAACTAACCCTGACTAACCCTAACTAACCGTAACTAACCCTGACTAACCCTGACTAACCCAGGACCTCCACATCCACCCAGTCAGAGAGGGCGTGAGGGTGTTAGAGGGAGGAGCCAAGGTATTAGAGGGAGGGGCCAGAGTGTTAGAGGGAGGAGCCAGGGTATTAGAGGGAGGGGCCAGGGTGTTAGAGGGAGGGGCCAGAGTGTTAGAGGGAGGGGCCAGGCTGTTAGAGAGAGGAGCCAGGGTGTTAGAGGGAGGAGCCAGCGTGTTAGAGGGAGGGGCCAGGGTGTTAGAGGGAGGAGCCAGCGTGTTAGAGGGAGGGGCAAAGGTGTTAGAGAGAGGAGCCAGGGTATTAGAGAGAGGGGCCTCCCAGAGTGTTAGAGGGAGGGGCCAGAGTGTTAGAGGGAGGGGCCAGGGTGTTAGAGGGAGTGGCCAGCGTGTTAGAGGGAGGGGCCAGAGTGTTAGAGGGAGGGGCCAGCGTGTTAGAGGGAGGGGCCATAGTGTTAGAGAGAGGAGCCAGGGTGTTAGAGGGAGGGGCCATAGTGTTAGAGGGAGGAGCCAGAGTGTTAGAGGGAGGGGCCAGCGTGTTAGAGAGAGGAGCCAGGGTGTTAGAGGGAGGGGCCAGGGTGTTAGAGGGAGGGGCCAAGGTGTTAGAGGGAGGGGCATGGGTGTTAGAGGGAGGGGCCTCCCAGGGTGTTAGAGAGAGGAGCCAGGGTGTTAGAGGGAGGGGCCAGAGTGTTAGAGGGAGGGGCCAGGCTGTTAGAGGGAGGGGCCTCCCAGGGTGTTAGAGGGAGGGGCCTCCCAGAGTGTTAGAGGGAGGGGCCAGGGGTTTAGAGGGAGGGGCCATAGTTTTAGAGGGAGGGGCCATAGTGTTAGAGGGAGGGGCCAGAGTGTTAGCGTGAGGAGCCAGGGTGTTAGAGGGAGGGGCCAGGGTGTTAGAGGGAGGGGCCAGGGTGTATGGGGCGTCTGGGCCGACCAGTGGAAAATGTGAGTCTACGGTTTTAGATAATTTCCCTCTTTTTTTTCTTTCCTGGCACCTCCAAATGGAAAGATGTTTACTCCTCCAAACCCCCCCCCCCCCCACACACACACCCCGCCCCCACACCCCCACACACAAGCACCTCCCCCCCACACACACCACCCCCCCCACACTTACACACACACAGACACACACACAACACCCACCACACACAACACCCCCCCCACACACACACACACACAGACACCCCCCCACCCAC
Source organism: Nansenia antarctica (assembly GCF_963989245.1). NCBI lineage: Eukaryota > Metazoa > Chordata > Actinopteri > Argentiniformes > Microstomatidae > Nansenia > Nansenia antarctica. The sequence goes on along the minus strand of NW_027662412.1, from coordinate 35,856 downwards.
ACACACACCACCCCCCACACCCCCCCCCACGCACACAGACACCGCCCCCTCCCCACACACACACACAGACACCCCCCCCCCACATTCTACTGTGGTACCACCCCAGGGTTCTAACACCAGGGTTCTACTGTGGTACCAGACCAGGGTTCTACTGTGGTTCCAGGGTTCTACTGTGGTACCAGACCAGGGTTCTACTGTGGTTCCAGGGTTCTACTGTGGTACCAGACCAGGGTTCTACTGTGGTTCCAGGGCTCTACTGTGGTACCAGACCAGGGTTCTACTATGGTACCAGACCAGGGTTCTACTGTGGTACCAGACCAGGGTTCTACTGTGGTACCAGACCAGGGTTCTACTGTGGTTCCAGAACAGGGTTCTACTGTGGTTCCAGACCAGGGTTCTACTGTGGTACCAGACCAGGGTTCTACTGTGGTACCAGACCAGGGTTCTACTGTGGTACCAGACCAGGGTTCTACTGTGGTACCAGACCAGGGATCTACTGTGGTACCAGACCAGGGATCTACTGTGGTACCAGACCAGGGTTCTACTGTGGTACCAGACCAGGGATCTACTGTGGTACCAGACCAGGGATCTACTATGGTACCAGACCAGGGTTCTACTGTGGTACCAGACCAGGGTTCTACTGTGGTACCAGACCAGGGTTCTACTGTGGTACCAGACCAGGGATCTACTGTGGTTCCAGACCAGGGATCTACTGTGGTTCCAGAACAGGGTTCTACTGTGGTTCCAGACCAGGGTTCTACTGTGGTTCCAGACCAGGGTTCTACTGTGGTACCAGACCAGGGTTCTACTGTGGTACCAGACCAGGGTTCTACTGTGGTACCAGACCAGGGATCTACTGTGGTTCCAGACCAGGGTTCTACTGTGGTACCAGACCAGGCTTCTCTCAGCCCAGGAAGGTTGGGGCAGAAAGGAGGGATCAGACCCAGCTGGTTTCCACCAGGCCCTGCAGCAGCACTACATGTGTTCTGTACTCACGACGGGGAGCAGACAGTAGCTTCTGACAGACAGTATTATCACCTACCTTCTGACAGACAGTTATCACCTACCTTCTGACAGACAGTAATATCACCTACCTTCTGACAGACAGTAATATCACCTACCTTCTGACAGACAGTTATCACCTACCTTCTGACAGACAGACAGTATTATCACCTACCTTCTGACAGACAGTTATCACCTACCTTCTGACAGACAGTATTATCACCTACCTTCTGACAGACAGACAGTATTATCACCTACCTTCTGACAGACAGACAGTATTATCACCTACCTTCTGACAGACAGTATTATCACCTACCTTCTGTGTGTTTAGAAAAGAAGCTGGCTCCTGTTATGGTTGTGATATTTATAGGGGCATGCTGCTACATGCCCTCTCCAACCTCCCGCTGGTGCTGCCCAAATTAACATTTCACAATGCTGGGTGGAGGGTGGAGGGGGTGGTGGAGGGGGCGGTGGAGGTTGGAGGGGGTGGTGGAGGATGGAGGGGGTGGTAGAGGGTGGAGGGGGTGGTGGAGGTTGGAGGGGGGAGGAGTGTGGAGGGGGCGGTGGAGGGTGGAGGGGGTGGTGGAGGTTGGAGGGTGGAGGGTGGAGGGGGTGGTGGAGGTTGGAGGGGGGAGGAGGGTGGAGGGGGCGGTGGAGGGTGGAGTGTTAGCCTAGCCCTCCAGGAGGAGACAGTTAAACAACTGATGAGGGTGAGACAGTTAAACAGCTGATGAGGGTGAGACAGTTAAACAGCTGATGAGGGTGAGACAGTTAAACAGCTGATGAGGGTGAGACAGTTAAACAGCTGATGAGGGTGAGACAGTTAAACAACTGATGGGGGTGAGACAGCTCATGAGGGTGAGACAGCTAAACAGCTCATGGGAGTGAGACAGCTGATCAGGGTGAGACAGTTAAACAGCTGAGGGGGGAAGACAGCTAAACAGCTCATGGGGGTGAGACAGCTGAACGTATCATAAGGCATGTAGAAGTTAGATCCTTCATCGGTGGCTGTATATCATTATTTATTTCATACACATATACTGTATATATATAAACCCCTCAAAAAAAGTTCGGAAACACTTTTTTTGTTGATTATTCCTCCCCCTTTAATAATACCAATTGTATTTTATATCGTTGGAAAGCCTGATTAGTCACCTTTACAACGAGGTACAACTTCGTGCATGCATTCGTGGAATGAGCAACACAGCTAAACGTGTGGGTAGCGGCCCAAAAATATTTGCCAAAATCCCCTATATTCTTCTGTTGGTATTCACTCTTTTTTTGAGTTGCTTGGTGGATTGGATGATTGCACTCTCCCACAGTAATAAGGGAAAAACAACACATATTGGCCATTTTTACACTTTATTAATTTTACATTGTCAGGGACCTCAGTAGTGTGTGGAAGATCCATACGCAGTCACAACAGCTTGGCACCTCCTCCTCATGCTGGTCATCAGCCTGGTCACACACTGCTGTGGGACGGCATCCCATTCCTCAACTAGGATTTGCCGCAAGTCAGCCAACATGGTTGCGTTGGTCACTCTGGCACGTACAGCACGCCCAAGCTGATCTCACAAGTGTTCAATTGGGTTGAGGTCTGGACTCACGGCAGGCCATTCCACCCTCTCCACTCCCAAATACTGGAGGTGCTCTGTGATGATCCTGGCTCTGTGGGGGCGAGCGTTGTCATCATGGAGGATGGAGTTAGGTCCCAGATTCTGGAGATATGGGATCGCCAATGGCCCCAGAATATCATTCCTGTCAATTAGGTGCCATTAAGGTGCCAGTCACACACCTGTGACATACACCTGCCAGCACTTGAAGCTCAAAACGAGAGTGAATACCAACAGAAGAATATTGCAGGGGATTTTGGCAAAAAATGTTGGGCCGCTACCCACACGTTTAGCTGTGTTACTCATTCCATGAATGTATGATCCTTACAAGTTGTACCTCATTATAAAGGTGACCAATCAGGCTTTCCAACGATATAAAATACAATACCAATTGGTATTATTAAAGGGGAGGAATAATCTACAAGAAAAGCGTTTCCGAACTTTTTTTGAGGGGTTTATATATAGTATATATATATATATATATATGTATATATTTATAAGTCCTAAAATGGATGAACCAATCCCAGATTTCCCCTTCAAAGGCGCTGCACCCTTTGAAAAGTGAGAAGTGAGACTTGATGGAATAAACAAGATGAATGTGTCAGCAGCCGTACTCATCAGGACGCACACATCGCTTCACATCGCACCCCCCAACATGTCTGAGCTCTCCTCCCGAGCTCCCCTGAGAACCACAGTCAACAGCTTTGATTTCAAACACACAAAAAAAGATAAAACAGTAGTGGATTAAAAATACCCAGGATAAGAAGACAGCAATCAAAGTGCAGCACGAAGACAAATACACTGACACAATGACACATCAGCCGAGATAACGGGCAGCCTAGATGTCTCAGTGTGGATTACAACAAAAACACACCACAACGCTGCGAGGTGTGTTAGTGTCGGTTACAACAAATATGGATACTGTATGTTGTGTGCAGATAGAACAGGGGCCACAGGGGTAGCCTAAAATAAGCAGCTATAGGAAGGAGATATTTAAAGTTTGACACAAGAGGTATAAATAGCTGGGGGAGGCTGGGGGAGGTAGGATTCAGAGGACGGGCTCGCTGTCACGGTATTCCACCCACTCCTCGTTCTATTTCATGCCGTATAATAATCATAATAATAATAATACATTAGACTTATATAGCGCTTTTCTAGACCCTCAAAGTCCTCCGATTTCTACCTCCACCAGCCTCCCCTGGTAAACACGTGTATGTGCGACATGGCGAAGGTGCTTCCACCTTCCACGACCTGCTGTTGAACTGAGCGCAGCGACTCCTGTCCATTATACTGGGTTAGGGTTAGGGTTAGGATTCCAGTCGGTTGAAGGAGACATGATTACTGTCTGTTGAAGGAGACATGTTTACTGTCCGTTGAAGGAGACATGTTTATTGTCATTGTACGGGTACAACGAAACTGAAATGCAAGCCCTAGGTGCTAACAATGAAAACACCGTCCTAAGATAATAAAACACAGTCCTAAGACAATAAAAAACAAGAATGAGACATAAATAGACATAAATAGGGGGATATACCTAAAGGTAATCAGTAGGAATCTGAGTATATATCTATTATGTAAACTTATATAGGCCTACTTATATACACTATATGGCCTGTTCACAGGGGGGTATATAGACAGGGGGGAGTTAGCATGTAACTATGTACTTTTATAAACATATAAACATATGAACTAGTAAACTTATATACAGTGTATGTAAACCTAAACACAAGAATGTAAACATATTGCATGGTTATAGAACATTGCACTATTCCCTTGGTTATTGCACAGTAGTTTTTCGTATTGCACGGGGGGGGGTTACAGAGGGGATTTTTTGTTTTGTTTTGCTAGATCTTAGCCGAGTTTAGTGCACTTATGGCCCTGGGGAAGAAACTGAACTTTAGTCTGTTAGTGGGCATGATACTGAAGCGCCTGCCTGAGCGCAGCCGTATTAAGTGTTTGTTGCCAGGGTGGTTTGGGTCCATTGGTAGGTGAGACAGGTCACCTACCATGGACAGGTCTCACCTACCTGTCTGAGCTGTTTGTTGAAGGAGACATGTTGAGCTGTCTGTTGAAGGAGACATGTTTACTGTCTGTTGAAGGAGTGAAGACATGTTCTACTCAAACTGCAGGTATGTTCAACATGTCATCCAGTGATATGGTAATACAAGTCTATGACAAGGCACCTATACGGCCCTATCACCTTACTGAGGACAGGTTAGGGTGTGAAAAGGGGGAGAGTATTACTCAGGTCAAAGGGCAGGGGACAGATCACAGGAAGGGAGGCCATCTTGGCTATGTGTTCTAGTACAATGGAGTGGGCCACCTTTGGCCATGTGCTCTCTAGTCTAGACCAAAGGAATGCTAATTCATAAACCCCCCCATGTTAGGAATAGACAATGAAAAAGGCAGAACCTTTACAGCTATACAGGTCTATGAATGAGTGTGCAATAAGACAGATACCTACAGGTTCTATACACAGGTCTATGTGTGTGTGTGTAAAAAGATACCACACAGGTCTGTGTGTGTGTAAAAATATACCACGCTAGCTAGCTAGATTTGTCCGGGCTACCAGAATGTGTCTGAGTGACGTAATCGTTGATGCTACTCCGGACATTCCTGAGTAAACTCTACCGCTCGCTGCGATGTACCTGAGTTCCCTCGCTCACCATCCGGACATTAATCTGTTTACTCAGGAATGTCAGGAATCTGTCCAGAATGTTAGCACGGGCATAGCAAGGGTGTTCGAAAGACTTGATGACATCACCCGGACACATGTTGGCCGCCCGGACAGTATTTGCCATGACAGAACCGTCTCCCCTACAGGGACGCATGCAGAACCCTTGATCCTAACCAGAACCTTCAGAATCGGGTAAGGACCTCTATATATATAGATATAAAATATCGATATATCTATACATACATATACAGTATATATGTTACGGTACATGTGGGAAAACGGTTTATGTTGGCATTTCCGGGGACATGGCAGCATAAAACGTTGACTTGGTACATGTTGGCATGTCTAACGCCAACCCTAAACCTAACCCTAGCACCGTAGCACCTAACCCTAACCTTCCCACATGTACCGTATTTCCACATGTACCGTAACATAATACTTGACATGTGCAAAAGTATGTGATCCCTTATAGTTAGTAGCTTGTGGCCCCTTAGTTAGGGAATATTAGCAAGATTGTCTGACCATCTGTGAAAAAAATTCTTACCAATAGCTTTTTTCACCAATGTGTTCATTAGCATTCTTGCTAATATTCCTCTACCTACCTCCTTTTGCAGCCATTATGTCAATCAAACGTCTTCTGTAACCACTGACCAGACTCTCGCATCGGCTGTTGGGGATTTCTGCCCACTCCTCCTCGCAGGACTCAGCCAGCTGAGAGAGGTGGGAGGGACATCTGGCATGTTCCGCCCGCTTCAGGTCTAGCCACAACATTTCTATTGGATTGAGTTCCGGACTTTGACTAGGCCAATCCAGAGTATGAATCCTCTTTCTTTTAAGCCATTCCTTGGTAGTTTTGCTGGTATCCTTCGGGTCGTTGTCTAGTTGCAAAACCCATTTTCCGCCCAGCTTCAACTCCCTGACTAATGGCACGAGATTCTGATCAAGAATTTGTTGATAGGCACGAGAATTCATGTTTCCCTGGGTCATATGGAGTCGTCCAGGTCCAGAGGAAGAAACACTTCCCCAGATCTTCACATTTCCGCCACCCATGATTCAGTGTTGGGAGGAGGTTCTTATCTCGGTATGCAGTGTTGGCTTTTCTCCAAACATGGCGGTTTTGATTGTGACCAAATAATTCTATCTTGGACTCATCTGTCCAGAGAATGGACTTCCAGAAGTCCTCTGGTTTGTCCAAGTGTTCTCTGGTAAAGTTGAAAGGGGCAGCGTTGTTCTTTCTTGAGAGCAGATTCTAGCAATCCTCCCATGAATGTCATGTCTATTCAATTTCCGTCTGATTGTAGACGCATGTACATTTACCCCAGATGCTGCCAGAGAGGTCTGCAACTCTCTAGAGGTGATGTGTGGGTTGGCCTTTACCTGACTAGTTTTGATGGGCGTCCACTTCGAGGCAGAGTTGCGGTCATGTTGAATGCCCTGCATTTGTAAATTATTTGTCTTAAAGTGGAAGCAGGGCTGGACTGGGACAAAAATTAGGCCCTGCCATGTGGCTCAGACCGGCCCAACACAATCGGTCCGACACCGCCGATCAACATGCTGGCAGTCTGTTGAATATACCATTTGTAAAAAACCCTATAGAGCGGAGTAAGTGACATGGACAGCAAGTATACCAATGCAAGTGTGAACCAGTGTACTCACTCACTGTTGACGTACTCCACGGTGATGAGACATGGCTGCTGTGCTGAGCAAACAATACCCATACTCAATACTGTTAAGTAGTTGTATAACAAAAAGCTCGGCAGTCATAGGAATAATTACTATTATTTATTAACATTCTAATACTGTTAAGTAGTACAATTATTTATTAACATTTTAAATACAAACAATATCAAATATCACTCAATATAACACCACTGTAAAACAATTGCAGACAATGCAATAGGGAAGAGAGAGAAACACACACACACACACACACACACACACACAAGAGAAATGTGAGACATGGTACAGCAACACATGTAAAAGATGGCTATAGCTGAAAAGATTGGATACTCACCCAGTTCCGAAAGGCTCAGCCCTTTCAATCTCCACCTGGACAATTAATGGCCATATCCGAAAAGATAGTGAGAGGAACAGAGTAGAGGGAGGGGCAGAGATAAAGAGACAAGGAGTGAGAAGACATGATAAGTGATTACATAACTGATTCAGATCAGAATCTTCTGGGAATCAAAAAACTGATTTGCAGCATGTCTATATAGTGTATACTCACCAAGTCAAAACGCTGCCTGTGAACTCCAGATCAACCAACACAAACGGAAAAAAGTGAGGGACCCTCTACCTTTTGTTCCACTGGATGCATGCAATTCTTTGCTCTTTTAATGCACTCCTCAAGATGCTCTTTGAGGCTAACATTGCACTTTCCTATTATAAGGATGAGCTCCAAAAAGTTGCCATGATCCAGGGTACTGTCGTCCCACTTGTATGCTGCCTCGTTCTCCACATGCCTGTAGCTCAAGCCCCTCTTGCCTATCACCTTCACCACATCCACAACACACTCCAAAACCTGGCGTTTCTTTCTTACTTGCTGCCTATGAGCAGACATCTGACTGCCAGCAAACTTGCTCTGGATATCTCCTTTTCTACTTCTTAGAAAATAGGCTTCAGCACACTTTCGGTGTGTAGCACTCTTTTCATGCTCCTCCACATTCTGTTGCGCACGTCTCCATCCTGTCATTCCAGTAATAAATGTTCTGGGGTCAGTGCTATTGCCAAATGCCATACACACAAAACAAAACAATGTATGCTGTTCTTCGCAATATGTGAGCCACTTCCTACTGGTGCCATCTGCACATGTGAAATACTTTTGTGCCGCTGTATTTTTGGTTCTCTGCTGAGGGTGGTAATCTAAAAAGTGATCTAGCATGGAAGGCTCAGGACAGGCAAAGTAATTGAAGTCCTGAACGTGGCACTCTGTTTCCTCTGTTTCATATTTTTCTCTCTCCTTTTCCTCTCTTTCCCTGACACTCTGCTTTTCTGGGGAGGGCAGCAGCAGCTCAACCTGGTTCAACAAGACATGGACAGAGAAGTAAACTAACTGGTTGTCAAAATCAGCAAAGTTCTCATTTACATGTACACACAGGCTGCATGATTGCATTATGTTACACCAGAAGCCCAGTCATTTCAAATGGAAGGTTGCAAGACAACATTATTGGGTTGCAGACTGCATGAGTTTTATTTCTCCATGCAATAAAAAGCATTCATTAGTTCTGAACTAGGCTAGTGTAGATTTTATTTTTTATTTTATTTTTTTCAAATAAAAAGTATTATTAACACCCATTGTTGGTATTGCATTTATGTCAGTGACAGTGATACCTCAACTTGCTAGCTAGCAACAAAATAGAAAGTCACAAAATGCAGAACACCCCCTTCTAACGTTAGCTATAGAGTCCACAGCCAAGCAGCACTAACGTTACACCACGAGAGAGATCACTGTGTGTGCATGAATTCCAGCCAAGTCCTGGTGAAGCGCAATGCAATCATGCTGCCTGTACGGGTTAGCATAAGTCATAAGACATTCTCTGCTGCTGCTCCCTTAATCTGGCCAATGCAAGCGACTAACATAACTTTGCTTTTGTAAAACCAAGTAACAACATTGCTTGCCTCTCTAGCTGTGTCCTCTGTCTCTTCCTCAATTGCTAACGGCACATCAGTGCTAACGTTAGTTAGCGGTAAAGATGTTGCTGTGGCAGCCGCAGCTGTAGTAGGCCTAGCCCCCACAGTCGATGCAGAGAACATATCTGTCAGTTTCTGACATTTTGAGGCATCCTCTGCTAGCTTCTTCCTTTTTTACTCCCTAATTTTCTGGGCACCCCCTTTCACTATCTTATCTACGAACATGACACTGCACTTGGGTTGTCGGCCGAGGGATCAGAGTGGGGGAGGGGGCCGATGGACAGCAGGGCCTAAGCATGTGATTGGGCCAGCCCATGTGTTAGTATAAATGGGGGCCGCCGCTTGATGCCGCGCTATTTTGGGCCGCGGTAGTTTTTTTTTTTTTTGGGGGGGGGGTCAGGCGGCCCGACCGGCCCAAAACTAGCGCGGCCCATCTGCCAGCGGGCAGAAAGATTGTATGGCCAGTCCAGCGGTGAGTGGAAGGATGGAGCTAGAATCAATGAAAATGTTCAGACTTTTCTTTTGAAACACGGAACTATGGAACTATGGAAATACGAATCATAACACAAACTCGCTAGTCAAGCCAAAATACTGCAACTCAATGGATTGGGTGAGTAATCCCCACTGCTACCTAGTTAACTATAACACTACTTTACATTGTTAGCAGGCTCACAAAACAAGCTGTGTTAGTTGACTAGCGATGTGTCATTGATTTTCAACAACGCGGAAATGTATTCACATTTTTCGAAAGAAAAGCCTGATCATTACATCAGATCCCGACATGAGGACCAATGATCAGACTGTGTCACATTTGTCTTACAGTGGGTGGATGGAGTTGGAATCGTTTGGAGATGGTGTTTTAGCTTTCCCCGTACCTTCTTCCTGATGTCCTGGGATGTCCTTTCCTCTCGGCATTATTGATCTGTGTAGGTACAATGTGGCACTACAGTGGTTTGGTTGATTTCCTCTCTCTTTTAATCTATGTTGTCCAACCCTTTTCCTAAGGATGTCTCATTTGATTGGTCTGCTTAATTGATTAAGCACCCAATGTGTTTCACCTGAATATATTACCTACTTCATTTTGCCAATTGCAGCTGGGGGTTCACTTACTTTTGCACATACACTGATTCCATGTTTCATGTAGTTTTTTGACTACTCACAATTCCCTCTAAACAAGTACATGCAATTTATAAACATAAACCTGACATTTCATATATAGAAAACTGGTGATGATAAAAAACGAAAATCATGGTAAAACAACAGAAAACTCTAAACTGCTCAAGGGGTTCACATACTTTTAAGCATCACTGTATCATAAATATGTACATACATATGTATATTTGTGTATATAAACGTTCCAAACGTTTGACTGGAACTGTACATATATAAGTTTGGACACACTTTCCCATTCAATTGATTGCCATCCTCGTCGCCAATTATTTTGTTATGTCTATAACCAATAATGTCTATAATTCCCAATAAAGAAAGGAGGCAGAGGCGGCGAAAAACGTTTGATATAATATATTGATATTATAATATATAATATATTGATATTATCTCAGTCGCTTTACTGAACAAAGCGCAGGTATACAGGGCAAGACTCGTTACCTATACCGCTTTTCATCATTCCTACTACGGTGGTCCACATGTTAAAAAATAACACTTCAATACATAACATAAGTGTCTCCAAACTTTTGACTACTACTGTATATTATATATGTCAGTCACTTGAAGAAGACAGATAATGAAGCCATGGAGAACAGACATGTTATCATATCGTATTTATTTGAAAACAACAATCCGTTTTATGTGTCACCTGTACTGTGGTTCATCATTGAAACCGAGTTCTTACATGATATTGTATTTTTCCACTGGACATCAAAGTTACCCTTTTTATGCATGTTTATACCACTTTTTCCTTTTTTTTGTTTGTTTCTATACAATGATTTGTGCTTTGATACCGTAGGTGTTTAAAGACAAGTTAATACAGTTAATACCAGGGGTCTACTGACAAACATGTCAAAGAGAGTCAACTACAGATCCGATACACACCATACAAAATACACATATACACACAAGAGTGCACTGACTGGATAACCTCTTTCCTTTAGGTTGTTGACTCGCAAACAGGTTTTTAAAAGCAACCAGTTTTCAAATCCCAGTTGAATAAATTGATATATTGTGGGGTGGCAGAACCCTGAACGTTAGGAAACTTAAGGTGCTGTTCAGAGCTGTGGACGTCTGTGACATCACGTATGACATCACGTATGACACGCCTTAACAAAGGCTTGATGGACTGATGGCCTCACCCATGGACAACTCTTTCCATGTATAAAATGTATGACTGTGTGTGTGTTTGTGTGTGTGTGCGCATGTTTGTGTATGTGCGTGTGAGTGTGTGTGTGTGTGTGTGTGTGTGAGTGTGTAAAGTGTTGGATGGGCATCATAACCCATCATTCATATGTACATCTGGAATGTTCCCCACCGAGCCAGACCTTTCATATTCCACTACTTCAGTTGAATGAAAACAGAAACACAAAGTTGATTCACTTTAATGCTGAACAGTTCTACGTTTTGTAAAAAATAAAAAATAAAAATCACAACAAGTGTAGCCAATCCAGCGGACAGGAGCGCAGGGGGGCGGAGCCTGCAGGGGGCGGAGCCTGCAGGGGGGAGGGGCCTGCAGGGGGGGGGAGCTAACTACCATACTGGGGGGGTCGATCCAGGACATAAGTGCAGATATATATTCTATATATATAATTATATACTAGGTATATATTCTTGTACATTTTACTTATATGTATATACTTCCAAGTAAAGTGCATTCACTTCGATGTATATAAATACTTCTAACATATAAAGCCATTTTACAGTGTACATATTTTTTTTGCTCTAATTATGCGATAGCAAAACCCATGCTTTACATAGAAAAGGCGTCCACAACATTAAGAAAACTTTACAATTTAGAAACATGATACAATAAATAGTATTATAGAATTGCTGCTGTACACAAAAAAGCCATTTAATTTCACTCATATAAAAATATGTTTTAGTGCAACCTTACATGTACTTCACATCATTCAGACTCAAGTGTCCAAAGAAGACGGGAAATGTCATTTATTACAAAGCTGATACTTAAACTTGATATATTTACACATCTTCCTGCTCAATATGCTTATAAGAATATAAGCAAAAAGTAAAGAAAAGGCACAGACACATGTGAACATGTCAGCGTACCAGCCCCAAGGCCCATAGCAGTTTGGTCAGGCTCACAACATAAGTTAACATACACTGGATGTATATTCTCTGAAACTTTTAAATAAGAAAGAAATTGTTAAAATAGCAAACCAGGTTATAACAGGCATGCCATGAACAGACACCACGACTACAGAGTCTTCTACTTAACTTTGCTTGTTTAAAGACTTGTGTGTGTGTGTGTGTGTGTGTGTGTGTGTGTGTGTGTGTGTGTGTGTGTGTGTGTGTGTGTGTGCGTGCGCGCGTGTGTGTGTGTGTGTGTGTGTGCGCGCGTGTGCAATGTCATGGGCCATGTCTTTACGTTGCACTCTGCTCCCTTCTTCTTTAGCGAGGTTCACCTGGCCTCTGAGGCCTCTTTTGATGTCTCCTTGCCCCTCTTTGTGCTTGGCCTCTCCCCCTCTGGCCTCCCCTCCCCTGGCCTGTCCTCCCCTGGCCTCCCCTCCCCTGGCCTCCCCTCCCCTGGCATGTCCTCCCCTGGCCTGTCCTCCCCCACCCTCTCCCCCCCTGGCCTCTCCCCCGAGCCCTGCGACCACTCCTCTGCGTTGGGGCTGTATAGACCTGGTTGCCCCCCCAGACCCGCCGGACCCCCACCCGCGCCCGGGGGCTTTGATGTGGCAGGTGGGGAGGCCTCAGCGCCAGGGTGGGGGTGGTGGGGGGGGGCAGGGGCCAAGGCGCCAGAGGGAGGGGTCTGCTGTCGGACCTCCGGGCCGCTAAAGTGCTGAATCCTGGTGGGAGGGGCTCCCTCCTGGGGGGTGGGGCTGGGGTGGGGGTGGGGAGAGGCATGGCGGCAGGGGTGCAGGGGGGGGTCCGGGGGGCTGACCGCCCTACCTCTCACCAGAGGCTCTTCGGTGGCGATGCAGAGCGAGGCGATGGCTTTGGTACAAGTCTGGATGCTCTCCTCTTGGTGGCTGTCTGGGGGGCCGGGGGAGGGGGGCGACGACACCATCCTCTCCTGCTGCTGCTGGGGGGAGTCTGAGGGCCTCCGGAGCCCCCCACCTCCGCTCACGCCTCCGACGCCGCCCCCACCCTCGTGGTGGGAGTAGGACGCCTCGCTGGACTCCTCCGACGTGCTCTTCTGCAGGGGGAGGCGGGAGGCAGGGTGGGGGGAGGTGGGAGGGGGCAGGGAGTGGACCATCTGGATGCCCCCGATGGGGATCATAGGGAAGGGGGGGCGCACCTGCTGCTGGGAGTGCAGGGGGAGATGGCTGAACAGACCCTGGTGGAGGTGGGGTGCCCGCTGGGGCCCGCTGGCGCTGGGGGGGTCATGGCTGCTGTCCCCTCGAGACAAACCCTTCCTCTGGTTCTGAGAGGAGAGGAGAGGAGAGGAGGGGAAGGGAGAGTAAATATTGAATAGTGGCACAAGAAACAATACAGTATTAGATGATCTTGAAGAGCAAAAAAACGTCTCTCTCTCTCTTATGCTTTTATGTCTATGGCAACTTTGTGTCCAACCAAAATAAAATGACGTGGGGTTCCCCAAGGATCAATCCTTGGCCCCCTTCTATTCAATATATACATGCTTCCATTGGGACACATCCTAAAAAAGAACAAAATTGCCTACCACAATTACACAGCCCTCTCACCAAACGACTATAGTCTCATCGACAATCTCTGAACAAATAAATGCTTGGATGACACAAAACTTCCTCCAACTAAACAAGGACAAAACAGAGATAATTGTATTCGGTGCACCTGACAAAAGATCGAAAGTCATTGCAAAACTTGATTCTCTTTCTCTTCAAACTAAAAAACAGGTCAGAAATCTTGGTGTAATTCTAGACTCTGATCTAAAATTCAACAGCCACATAAACTCGATAACTAAATCAGCCTACTATCACCTGAAAAACATAACAAGAGTGAGAGGTTTCATGTCCAAACAAGACCTTGAAAAACTCATCCATGCATGAGTAGACTTGATTACTGTAATGGTTTACTAACAGCTAAAACTATGCTTTCACTATTATCTTATTATATGTTTTATCTATTTACTTCTTATATTTGCTTTTATTCATTGTCATTTTTATTTTCTTACTATACTCCTCTTGCTGTTCTTTTTCATAATGTATGTAAAGCACTTTGAATTGGCCCTGTTGTATGAAATGTGCTATACAAATAAACAAGCCTTGCCTTGCCTTGCCTCTCTCTCTCTCTCCCTCTCTCTCTCTCTCTCTCTCTGATTCTAAAGTTCAACAGTTTGAGGATTGTGAAGAACAGAACCGTTGAACATACGACCCAGTCTGATCCCAGCAGGCTGGCGTCTACGAGGTGAAACTCTCTGAGAGGAGAGGCTTTAATGGATTATGAGCAGAGAAGGTTGGAAAAGTCTGCTCCTATAACTGAACCATTCCCATCCTTTAAACAGTGAATATGAATATTTGAAGCGTGGTAAATGATCGGGCTGAAGCTGGGGTGTATTTCATGGTTTATTTAAACGGGCCTTCCTGGAAAGTCCAACTTTAACAAGACTCTTAAGAACAAAAACAGACCTTATTATCCACCGCGCAATGATGAGCCAAGCTTACACACACACACACACACACACACACACACACACACACACACACACACACACTCACACAGAGACACACGTACACACACACACACACACACACACACACACACACACACACACACACACACACACACAGCCTTCCCCCAGGTCCTTAACCAGCCACAGGTAGAATCAGAGGAGACGCTGAGAGCCCCTGGTACCCTGCAGATCCAGTATGCTAGCTATGTCTAAAACAGATCCAGTATGCTAGCAGATCCAGTATGCTAGCTATGTCTAAAACAGATCCAGTATGCTAGCTATGTCTAAAACAGATCCAGTATGCTAGCAGATCCAGTATGCTAGCTATGTCTAAAACAGTGTCTCTGGCACCGCACACACCTGGTTTGCTTCCTACCTGGAGGGTCGCTCCTACCAGGTGATTTGGAGAGAATCGTTGTCTTCTCCACAAACCCTCACCACTGGAGTCCCCCAGGGCTCTGTCCTATGCCCCTACTGTTCCCCTACTGCCCCTACTGTTCTCCCTCTATACCACTGGGGTACCCTAGGTTACGACCATTCCTCACCAGAGAAGCAGCTCAACTCTTGACCCAGTCACTGGTCATCTCCCGCCTTGACTATTGCAACACTCTCCTGGCCGGGCTCCCCGTCTCCACCATCAGACCTCTGCAGCTCATCCAGAATGCTGCTGCCCATCTGGTGTTCAACCTCCCCAAATCTTCCCCTGTTCCCTGTCCTTCGCACCCTGCACTGTCTCCCGATTGCAGCTCGCATCAGCTCCCACCACCTCTACGCCAACACGGCAGCTGCCCGGTCACGTCTCTTCACTACACTGGCTCCCTGCTGGTGGAATTAGCTTCCCACGGCTGCCAGAACTGCAGAGTCACTCCCCATCTTCCGCCGGAGATTGAAGACCTCCATCCGTTCAGGTTACACCTTAGCTGCTCCTCTTGAGACATCTATCTCTGCGTCCTCCTATACTGTGTCTCCTAAGATTTCTACTTCACTGCTTGTACTGTTTCTCCAGTGTCTATAATTTTTTAAAATATATTATTTATTTCTTCTTCTTTCACGACGACTGCCAATGGCCCCTGGCCTGAACTAGATTATTCTTTCTGCTACGACTGGTGGATTGATGATTCACTTGCTTAGTCAAATGTATTGGTTGTAAGTCGTGCTAAATGCCAAACATTTTAATGTAAATGTAGTGTGTCTGTGCCTCCATTATAACCTACCGTCTCCATGTCCGCGTGGCTCCGGCTGCGTTGGCCAAGGGGAACCATGTCAGCCTGCTGTCCTCCAGTGGCCCAGGGGGTGCTGTGCTGGTGGTGGTGCAGTCCTCTCCTGGGGGACAGCGGCCGTATCATCCCCCGGTGGCGGCTCCGCGGGGACAGCTCCCTGCGCGCCGCCCCCAGCTGCTCCCGGCCGGGGGAGGTGGGGCACCCCGCGGGGGAGAGGGGGGACAGGTGTCCCCGGGGGGAGACGTCCCGTCTGGGGGAGACCACATGGCCGAGGGGGGAGGCATCCCTGCGGGGGGAGAGGCGGCCAGCGCCGCGGGGGGACAGGTCTCGCCGATGGGGGGAGAGATACTTCCTGGAGGCGGAGGAGGTGGGGGAGGGCTCGCGGAGGGGACGGGGGTGGGGGGAGGAGGAGGAGTCTGGGCCGGGGGAGCAGAGGCGGGGGGAGGGGAGGCGGGGGGAGGGGAACGGGTCGTAGGAGGAGGAGGAGGAGGAGGAGGACAAGCCCAGGTCCTCGTCCATGGAGCTGGGGACGTCCAGCAGGTGGCTCCTGTAGTCCTCCCCCCCCCCCAGCGCCCCCTGGAGAAGCCGCTGGTACTGTGCCATCTGTCCCCCGGCCTCCCCAGACCCCAGCTGGGTGATCTGGATGCTGGGGAGGCTGGCGAAGAAGCTGAAGAGCGGTTTGGACCCGGCGGGGGCGGGGCCTCCGTAGGGCAGGGGGCTGGGGGCGGGGCCTGCGTAGGGCAGGGGGCTGGCGCTGCGGGACCGGGTCTTGGGCGTGGAGTCGCCGTCGTACTCGTCCTCATCCTCGTCCTCGTCCTCGATGTCGTCGCCGTCTTCCTCAGAGTCGTCGGCGTCGGAGAACTGGTGGTCCGCCATGTGACCCGACACACCCCTCTTCCCAGAATCCATCTGGCCGTCTTCGCCGATTTCTGGAAGAGGAAGAAGCACACGGGTTGATCTAACTACCATGTAAATATACAACAGTGTGATTAGTTTCAGCTGACTTTAGGGACCTTGTTGTGGGAATATAGGGTGGGTGATCTGATATGTACTGTATTTTGGTCAATGACCATTTTGTGATTTGTATGCAATTAGGAGTACTTTGAATTCAATTCTCTGAGAGACTGGTAGCCAGTGGAGGGATCTCAGGATTGGTGTAATGTGTTCAAACTTTGTTTTTGTTAGGACCCTAGTAGTGGCGTTTTGGATGAGCTGCAATTTACAGTTCCTTTAGATAGGCCTGTTAGTAGACCATTATAATAATCAAGTCTACTTGAAACGAATGCATTTTACAAGGTCTTGTATGGACATGAAACCTCTCATTCTTGTTATGTTTTTCAGGTGATAGTAGGCTGATTTAGTTATCGAGTTCATGTGGCTGTTGAAGATTAGATCGGAGTCTAGAATTACACCAATATTTCTGACCTGTTTTGCAATGACTTTCGATCTTTTGTCAGGTGCACCGAATACAATTATTTCAGTTTTGTCCTGGTTTAATTGGAGGAAGTTTTGTGTCATCCATGCGTTTATTTGTTCAATGCAATTACAGAGATTGTCGATGGGACTATAGTCGTTAGGTGAGAGGGCTATGTAGATTTGAGTGTCATCCACATAGTTGTGGTAGGCAATTACATAAAAAAAATAAAAATGTGTAATGTGTCCCAATGGAAGCATGTAGAGATTCAATAGGAGGGGGCCAAGGATTGATCCTTGGGGAACCCTGCATGTCATTTTAATTTGGTCGGACACAAAGTTGCCAATGGAGACATAATAGCTTCTGTCCTGTAGGTAGGATTTAAACCCGTTTAAGGCAATGCCTGAAAGTCTAACCCAGGTTTCGAGTCTATCTATTAGAATGTCGTGGTTTACAGTGTTCTGATCTGTCGTGGTCTATTTTTAAAACTGAGAGTCAGTGTTTACACGGATGTCATTAAGAACTTTGATAAGAGCCGTTTCAATGCTATGTAGGGTTCGAAAGCCTGATTGAAAGCCATCAAAGAGATCATTCAGGGTCAAATAATTGCTTAATTGTTCGTGGGCAGCTATTTCAATAATTTTTCCTCTACTGGAGAGGTTTGATATGTGTCTGTAGTTATTCAGTACAAATGGGTCTAGGCCGTTCTTTTTTAGTAAAGGCTTGATAACTGCAGTTTTCAGGGTTTCAGGGAAAATGTGTGGATAATGCTTGGTGTGGATTATGTGTTTGGATTATGTGTTGGAATATGTGTTGGATTATGTGTTGGAATATGTGTTGGATTATGTGTTGGATTATGTGTTGGATTATGTGTTGGATTATGTGTTGGATTATGCCTGGTGATTGTTCAAGTGTATTTAGCATTGTAGCATATGTCCTGTAACAACCACAGGATGTGACGCCTCACAACAGGATCAACAACATGACAACAAATAGCAGCAGGACAGCTGGATGCAGGGGGGAGGGAAGCAGCATTGATCCGGGGCTGCTAGCCTTCTACTAGTCTGCCCATAGCCTGCTACTAGCCTGCTACTAGCCTGCTACTAGCCTTCTACTAGTCTGCCCATAGCCTGCTACTAGCCTGCTACTAGCCTGCTACTAGTCTGCTCATAGCCTGCTACTAGTCTGCTCATAGCCTGCTACTAGCCTGCTACTTGTCTGCTCATAGCCTGCTACTAGCCTGCTACTAGTCTGCTCATAGCCTGCTACTAGCCTGCTACTTGTCTGCTCATAGCCTGCTACTAGCCTTCTGCTAGTCTGCTCATAGCCTTCTGCTAGCCTGCTACTGGCCTTCTGCTAGTCTGCTCATAGCTTGCTCCTAACCTGCTACTAGTCTGCTGCTAGCCTGCTCATAGCTTGCTCCTAGCCTTCTCATAGCCTTCTGCTAGTCTGCTCATAGCCTGCTACTAGCCTGCTGCTAGTCTGCTCATAGCCTGCTACTAGCCTGCTGCTAGCCTTCTACTAGTCTGCTCATAGCCTTCTGCTAGCCTGCTCATAGCCTTCTGCTAGTCTGCTCATAGCCTTCTGCTAGCCTGCTCATAGCCTGCTACTAGTCTGCTGCTAGCCTTCTACTAGCCTGCTACTAGTCTGCTCATAGCCTTCTGCTAGTCTGCTACTAGCCTGCTACTAGTCTGTTGATGAGGGGAGGCAGAGAGGGAGGAGGGGGAGGCAGACTGGGAGGAGGGGGAGGATAAGGGTAGGCAGAGAGGGAGGAGGGGGAGGATGAGGGGAGGCAGAGAGGGAGGAGGGGGAGGATGAGGGGAGGCAGAGAGGGAGGAGGGGGAGGCAGAAAGGGGAGGCTGGTTCTGATTAGACTAACGGACCGCACCAACGCAACCAACAGAGCTCGTATTTATCAGCTACTGGCTCCTCACCACACAGTCTGTCTAGTGATTCAGAGAGAGAGTGTGTGTGTGTGTGTGTGTGTGTGTGTGTGTGTGTGTGTGTGTGTGTGTGTGTGTGTGTGTGTGTGTGTGTGGGTGTGCACCTGTGTGTGTGTGTGTGTGTGTGTGTGTGTGTGTGTGTGTGTGTGTGTGTGTGTGTGTGTGTGTATGAGTGATTCAGGGTGATTCATACCAGGTTCGTCTGTCTCGTCTTCCACAGATGTCACAGACACCCCCAGCTCCAAGCACTTCTTCATGTGGGCCTTGGACTTCATATGCTTGGTCAGGTTCCCTGAAACCAGAGTTTATGACTTTTAAACACTCTTACTGGAAACAGCAACACAGAGGTCTGGTCTGTCAATGCATAACACTGGACCGAAGAGGGAGGGAGGGAGGGAGGGGGAGGGGGAGGGAGGGGGAGAGGAGGAGGGGGGGGATGAGATCCTAATGTGATGCAGATTTATGTCTGTGTTTCCAGTTTAACTTTAACAGAAGTCCTGATGTTCTGCTCTCGGTTTGATCTGGGTGTTTTTGTTTGAACTATCGGGTTCAGTTCGCTGGGAGGGGGAGGCTGGGGGAGGTAGAACACCAGGGGAGGCTGGGGGAGGTAGAACACCAGCGGTGGCTGGGGGAGGTAGAACACCAGGGGAGGCTGGGGGAGGTAGAACACCAGGGGAGGCTGGGGGAGGTAGAACACCAGGGGAGGCTGGGGGAGGTAGAACACCAGGGGAGGCTGGGGGAGGTAGAACACCAGGGGAGGCTGGGGGAGGTAGAACACCAGGGGAGGCTGGGGGAGGTAGAACACCAGGGGAGGCTGGGGGAGGTAGAACACCAGCGGTGGCTGGGGGAGGTAGAACACCAGGGGAGGCTGGGGGAGGTAGAACACCAGGGGAGGCTGGGGGAGGTAGAACACCAGGGGAGGCTGGCAGAGGTAGAACACCAGGGGAGGCTGGGGGAGGTGGAAAGGAGGAGAGGAGAGGAACAGAGGAGTGGAACAGAGGAGAGGAAGGAGGAGAGGAACGGAGGAGAGGAAACACACCTTTGGTTTTGAAGGCGAAGTTGCAGAACTTGCAGACGTAGGGCCGGACGTCGGTGTGCGTGCGGATGTGCTTCTTCAGCATGCTGGGCTTCTTGCAGCGGATCCCACACTCCTCACAGATGTACTTCCCCCGGCCCCGGCCCCGCACGTACACATAGTCCTCATTAGACTTGTACCTGCAACAGACACAACAGGCTAGGGTTAGCTTCTTCAACAGGACTGGAGCGAGGGAGGGAGGGAGGGAGGGGGGTAAACAGGACTGGAGGGAGGGAGGGAGGGGGGTAAACAGGACTGGAGGGAGGGAGGGAGGGGGGTAAACAGGACTGGAGGGAGGGAGGGAGGGAGGAGGGTAAACGTAGGGATGTACGTAGAATGTTCAGGATATCAGACACATCAGATCACCACTTTACTCAGGGTTAGGGTTAGTCAGGGAGACTTGGGCCTTTTAACGGCTCAGAGACCAGAGACCAGAGACCAGGCTCAGAGACCAGAGACCAGAGATCAGAGACCAGAGACCAGAGACCAGAGATCAGAGACCAGAGACCAGAGACCAGAGACCAGAGACCAGAGACCAGAGACCAGAGACCAGAGACCAGAGACCAGAGACCAGAGACCAGAGACCAGAGACCAGAGAAATTAATAAATTAATTAAGAGAACAGGATCAGAGAACAGGTTCTGGTCCCAGGCTCAGAGAACAAGTTCTGGTCCCAGGCTCAGAGAACAAGTTCTGGTCCCAGGCTCAGAGAACAAGTTCTGGTCCCAGGCTCAGAGAACAAGTTCTGGTCCCAGGCTCAGAGAACAAGTTCTGGTCCCAGGCTCAGACAACAGGTTCTGGTGCCAGTTTCAACGGCCGTGTGGTCGGAGATGTTTTCACAGCTGTTTCCAGTTATGTGGAACTTGAATTATTATAATTTTTTTCTCACTGTACATGGATGGTAATATCATAAATGGACCATTTCATAGAAATGTGAATCTGTCAGATGATTGAAAAACAAACGTGAAAATTAAACGATGGACCCAGTTGAAGAGCTGAGACATGCTGATCTTCATTCTGATGGTGACACAGCAGTGTGTTTTTTCAGTGTGTCTGAAAACACCATACTAACATTAAACAAGCTTGTGTAAGGAAAATGCTATCATATTTTAGTGGAAAACGCCCTCATGTCCATAAATGAGAAGCAGCAATTATGAAAACCGAGAAACATTTACATTTCAGTTGCCACGGTGATAGTTTTACCATTCCCATATAAGAGTGGCTGTGCACAGTGGTTTCAGACGCCCCCGGCCATCCAATCAGATCCCTCCTCAAAAGGCCTCCAAGCCCCACCACTACACACATCTGTGCGTGTGTGTGTGTGTGTTTGTGTGCGTCTGTGTGTGTGAGTGAGTGAGTGAGTGAGTGAGTGTGTGACGTGCGTGTGTATGTGTGTGTGTGCGTGCGCCTGTGTGTGTGTGTGTGTGTGTGTGTGCGCCTGTGTGTGTGTGTGTGTGTGAGTGTGCATCAGTGAGTGAGTGAGTGAGTGTGTGTATGTGCGTGCGTGTGTGTGTGTGTGTGCGTGCGCCTGTGTGTGTGTGTGTGTGTCACACCAACACGAACATCTAAGTGTGTTCACACGTACCCTCCTTCAAAGATCTTGATGCGGGTGGGCTCCGGAGTCTTCGAGGCCGCCTCCTTCTCTCCCTGGTCCTCCTTCACACCCCTGGTCCCCTCCCAGGAGCCCCTGGCCCCCTCCCTGGTGCCCCCTCCCTCCCGGGAGCTCTGGCTCTTCATCTTCCTCCCGCACTTACTGACGTCCAGCTGCATGAGCTCAGGCCTCATCTGGGGAACAGGGAGAACACACACACACATCGCTGGGTTAGACTCACACACACATCGTTGGAATAGACACACACACACACACATCGCTGGGTTAGACACACACACACATCGCTGGGTTAGACACACACACACATTGCTGTGTTAGACACACACACACATCGCTGGGTTACACACACACACATCGCTGGGTTAGACACACACACACATCGCTGTGTTACACACACACACATCGCTGTGTTAGACACACACACACATCACTGGGTTAGACACACACACATCGCTGGGTTAGACACACACACACACACACACACACACACACTGCTGGACTAGGCAACATGGTTGTGTACTGGTTATGTTGGAGTGGTTATCTGGTCATGAATGTACAGAGCTTAAAATAGCCATTGCCAATTAACCAGCTTTACGATATTCTAGGTGATTTAAAGACCCTAATCTTAACCCTTAGGTGTGCATGTAGGCTAAAACCTCAGCCTGTTTTATATATTGCATATACTGTATTTTACATAAAGAAATACAAACATATAGGGCTTTATTCCATACATTACAGGGGAGGCTAGGAGAGGTAGACAACGGAAGAACCATTCCATGCATTACAAAGAGCCCGTCCTCCGATGTCTACCTCCCCCAGCCTCCCCTGGTGTTCTACCTCCCCCAGCCTCCTCTGGTGTTCTACCTCCCCCAGCCTCCTCTGGTGTTCTACCTCCCCCAGCCTCCTCTGGTGTTCTACCTTCCCCACCTGGTCCAGCCTCTGCTTCCATGCCAGAGAGGAGACCAGCTTCCCAGAGCCGGGCGGGGACATCGCAGCCAGGGTGTAGGTCTCGCTGCCGCTCCTCTGCTTGGACCGCAGCAGGGCCAGGGTGGCCTTGGTGCTGAGACCCAGGGGGTTGGGGTTGTAGGAGCTGATGCACCAGGACCCGTAGACGGAGGTCAGGGGGCTCGTCTGGGCGCTGTTGGGCTTGGTGTAGTTCAGGAAGCACCAGCTGATGCTGGTGGTGGTGCGGAGGCTTGGGAATTGGAAGAACTGCTGCATGTCGGCGAGATCCGTGAGCAGGAGGCTGCCTCCGCCGGCTCCGACGCTCTGGTTGGCTGCCAGCTGGACCAGCATGTTTACCGGGATCTTATTGGCCAGCGGGGGCCGCGTGGGCTCGTCGGGAGCGTCGCCGGAGGGGGAGCCCATGGACCGGGGGCTGCCGCCGGCTTCGGGGGGCGGCTCGTCTACGTCCAGCTCCTCCGGGGACGACCGGCCGCCGTCAGGGACGGAGTCCGTGACGATCTGCAGCGGCGGGGTGAAGCTGTCACTAGGCGGCACGTCAGGGAGGTGGGGGGCAGAGGAGCGCACAGGGATCTTAGTGGAGATGGAAGGGGAGGGGAAGTCGGAGGGCGGGGACGAGGACATCCTCTCCTGGTCGTCCATGGAGCTCTGGCTCTTCAGAGAGCCCCGCTTCGGGTGCTTGGCGGACGGGTCCTCTGAGGTGCTCAGCTCCACGGCGCTGAGCTCTTTGACCATCTGGCCGTACATCCTCTCCTCCTTCACGCGCTTCTGCTGCTTGGTCTCTATGAAGAGCTCCAGGCTGCTGGCCGGCGAGAGCATCCGCTTGCTGCCCCCGAGGCTGGACGAGGCGTCCGTGGTGGAGATGGTGCCCGACGTCAGCGACAGGGGGATGCCCGTGTTGAGCCGCCCGGGCAGCGTGTCCGGAACCGCCCACAGAGGGTACCGTACACCCCCCTCCACAGGCCTGCCCAGGATCTGAGCCAGGTTGAATCCCACCCCGTGTTTGGACGCGCTGCTGCTCTCTGTGCACACCGCCCGGCCCGGCCCGGCCGAACCGTGACCGCTGTGGGAGGCAAACAGCTGGGAGACGCTGGTGTACATGACGCTCCCGTAGGACGGCACGGCGGTCTGGACCCTGACGGGGACGAGCATCCCCGGGAGGGACGGCTGGCCGCCGGCGTTCTGCGTGGCGAAGATGGGCTGGACCTGCTGCAGCAGCCCCGCGCCCGCGCTGGGGGAGAGGGCCACCTTTGATGGGGGAGGGGGGCCGAAGTGCTGGGGGGACGCCCTGGAGGGGTACTGGTAGCTCTGGCTGATGGCCCCGTCGGAGGCCTTAGTGTCACACTGCTCCTGGATCTGCTGGATCTGGTGGAGTTGGGGGGCGGGTTGGTGAAGCTGGGGGGGCTGGTGGGGGGGCTGCTGAAGCTGGTGCGGGGGCTGGTGGAGTTGGGGGGTTTGGTGGGGGGGTGGGTGGGGTGTCTGGTTGGACTTCTGCATGTGTGGCGGGATGCTAGGCTGCCTGATGTGTAGTTTCTGTTGCAGCGGGTGCGTCTGGAAGGCGAGGTGCTGCTTGTGTCTCTGCGTGGACTCTGGGTGCCAGAACAAGCCCGGCTGGAATGGCAGGAAGGGGATCGAAGCCAAGCTGCTCTGGAGGGAGGTGTATTGCATCACTTCCTGCGTGGTGAGCTGCTCACTACCCGGATGCTCTCTGTCCTCAGAGGACAGCCGGCCCGGGAGGCTCGGTGAAGGCTCGTCCTGCTGGCTGTCCTCGCTGATGCTCTGCTGGAGCAGGTGATGATGCGTCCCTCTCTTAGACCTGGCTCCCTCGCCGCCCGGGCCGCTCTGCCAGGCCGAGAGGGGGGGGGGGCAGTGCTCCGAGTGCTCCTGTTTGATGGTCAACTCGACCCCCCCCTGCTCGTGCACCACCGTCTCCGGGTAGACGCTCAGGGATGCCTGCCTCACCAGGTAGCCGCGACGACGCTCCTTCATGGCGGATGCGCTGCAGTACACCTCCCCCTGTCTGGAGGAGGTGGACAGACTGCCGTAGTCGAAGGACTTGCTGCGTATCTCTGGGATCTCGGTGGGCAGGGCGCAGGGGGCCTGCTCTGAGGAGGACCTCCTCATCTCCCTCTGCTGGTGGTGGCCGGGGATGGACAGGGAGTTGCTGCCAGGGACGGTAAGGAACTCTGACTGCCTGGCGAGATCCTCCTGCTGCTTGGTGGGAGAGACAGACTTCAGGCTCTCCTCTCGGTCGAAGGACATGGAGAAGCTGGAGCTGTGGGAGAGGTTGCTCTCCTGGCTGGGGGAGCGGGACAGGCTGGTGCAGGCGGACTCGAAGCTGGACTCCCCCGAGGAGTGTTCCAGGTCTGCCAGGCGCAGACGCTTCTTCTTGGGGGGCAGCTTCTCGGTGGGGAGCTGGGAGAGGGTCTCGCTCCTTTGGGGCCACTGGAACTCCTCCACGTGCTTCTCCGGTTCCTTCGCCGGCGCCTCGGGCTCCTTCTCCGGCTTATCTGGCTCCTCCGTCACCCTGATCTCAGGCACTTGGATGTTGGGTTGACGGACCAGCTTGTGGAGGATGTGGTAGGGCTGGTTGGGCGACCCAGTGGCGCCGGCGCCGGCTAGCTCGCTGTCGCTCTGCTGCTGTTCCAGGCTCTCTGACCTCAGCGCAGTCTCTGGGCTCTTGATGTCCTCAATGTTCTCTGTGTCTGACGGCTCCGAGTGGCTAGAGGGCTTGTCCTGCTGGTAGGATGGATGCTCGAAGGACTCTGACTTCTCAAAGGAGTTTGGCCTGCTGAGGGAGTTGGTGTGCTGGATCACTGATATAACGTTGCCAGCTGCCTTCCTGTCCATGTCCGGGACCAGCACGATGTCATCTGAACACATACTGGTGCATGTGTCGAAGCTGTCTGATTGGCTATGTGCACTGCTGTAGATGGACGACCCCTTTAAAGTGGGCGTGGCCCTAGAATTATCTTGACTACCCTGTTTGGAATCGTGATCTCCTGCCATTTCAACAGAGCCACTGCAGCTGCTGTCGTACTGGGCCGGGCCGTCCTCCTCGTCCCCGACACTCTTCTCCTTCCTGCGTTTGCGCGTGGCGATCTCCGTCATCCCCACCTTGGTGCCGTAGGGGCTGTACGCCGTGTGCTCCGGCACCCCAGGGCTGCGCTCCCCGGCCAGCTTCGCCCCCCCAGACGAGCCTCCATTTTTGGGGACGTTTCCGTAGCTCTCGGCCTCGCCGTGGCACTCCTGGACCGAGTGTTCGAAGGCGGCCTGCCTCCTGAGCCTACGCCCCGCGGCACCGGGGTAGAAGACGTCGTCGGAGGTCATCATTTCGTCGAAGGAGTGGCTGACTCGTATCCCAGGTGGGACGTTGAGGTTGGTGGGGGAGGAGGTTGGCATGGAGTTACTCCTGATGAGAGGCCCAGAGTCACAAGGTGCTTCTAGCAGCCCTGTGTTGCTTTGGCAGGGGCCGGTGGGGTACTGCTTAGGGTCCAAGCCCGCTATCATCTGAGCCTCGCCGCCATCGCTCCTGAAAAATATGTGATCCTCTGATATCTTCCCCATGCCCAGGTTGGCGAGGTTCGGCTCCTGGCTCGCGGCCGCAGCCATGTTTATGGTGATAGATTGTCTGGATCTAGAGTTGGGTTTATAATACCACGTTCTGCCAAACATAATCTCCTCGTAGGACTTTGCGTTGGTGTTGGGCGGGCTGATCTGCTGTTCGGCGCTCTCTGAGCGAGAGAAGTAGCCTGAGTCTGTGCTTCCTTTGCTGTGTGGACTCAGCAGGTTGAGGGACTGCTCCGAGTCCTGCCCCTTCTTCTCTGTCAGCCGCAGGGCCAAGCGCTGTTTGATGGTGGGGGAGTCGTCCACCCGGACCACCTGGGAGCTGACGTGGGACGCCTTGATCTCCGTGAACAGGGGGCACTCCGTGGCGGTGGACGGGACCCCCTGTTTGGGGACAATGAGGAGAGGCACTTTCATGGGCCCCATGGTGAGCTCCTCGGCCGAGTCTGCATACGCCGGCTCCCCGCCTTTCTCCACTGTGCTTTTGTCCACCTCGAACGATATCTGAGGGAGGGGGCTGCCTTTGTCCATGGCCTCCGCCGTCTCCTCGTCCGTGTCCGTGCTCTGCTCGCCGTCCGAGTGCGCCTCCGTCTCGCCCAGCGAGGACGCCTGGTCCATGTCCCCGCGCGACGCCGCCAGCTCGGAGAACGGCACGAGGCCGGCCTTGATGGCGTGGGCGTGGGACTTCCTGTGTTTGTAGAGGTTGCTCTTGGTCTTGAAGGAGAAGCCGCAGGGGAGGCACGGGTAGGGCCTCTCCCCGGTGTGCGAGCGGATGTGCTTCTTCAGCACGCTGGGTTTGGCGCACGCCCGGCCGCAGTAATGACAGATATACTTCCCGGGCTTCTTGGGCTTCTGCTCCTTCTTGTATCCCTCCTCCGACGGCTCGGGCCCCGACTGGGAGTACTGGCTGAAGGAGCTGGGTAAACTGGGGGATTTCTGCCGCGGGAACCCCCCCCCATGGGAGCGGGAGTGGGCGTGCCCGGGGTAGAGGTCATCGGAGGGGAGCTGTCCGGCGAAGGGCCAGGCATGGGCCTCCAGCCCCGGCTGGGGCTTGGCCCCCGAGAGGAAGCGCTCCTGCATGGGCTGCTGGGGGTACGGCTGGGGCAACTGTGGCTGTTGGGGGTAGGGCTGGGGCAGCTGGTAGGAGAAGGCGCGGGGTAAGGCTTGTGCGTACTGGCTGTCTTGAGATGATGACTGACCCATGGATGTTGATAGCAGCTTCCCAGAGCCATACTTCAGCTGTGCTGATCCAGCGCCTCCTCCTCCTCCTCCTCCTGCTGCTCTCTCGCGGTGCGAGTGCCTCTTGCCCTCTGGGTCGGCGAACGAGCTTCGTTTTGAGCCGGCTGACGGTTCCGAAGCCCACTTCCTCTGCAGTGGCGCCTTCTCCCGAGGCTCCTTATTGGTGCATTTCTGTCCAGTAGCAGCAGAGGATTCATGCGGCTCCATTTTCCTGGGTTCTTCAGTTGGGGGGGGGGGTTTGTCTTCTCGAAGGGGTGGAGAATGTTAGATGGCTCTACAGCTAGCAGACATGTCAGATGTGAGAAAGGCTTCCATGGCTGAAGTCGTCTTTCTTTCTATCGATCATTCTGTGGTCCTGCTTCAGGCCGTTCGTCCACGTCGATCCTCTGTCCAGTTCATCAAGTGTACGAAGGTCTCTGAGTGACTGATCTGAAAGGGAAAATGTGAAAGAAACAAAATGTTATTCCATGTAGAACACAACAGGATGTTGACAGTTATCATGAGTGAATATAGCTCATTACTAAATACTCAAACAGAAAAACATACTCTCTTCAAAAAGTGCCTGTTGATTTTTCTTCCTTTCACTGCTTCCGCTGGATTCCTTCACCATCAGACCGACAGGCAGAGGAGACCATCAGGCCTACAGGCAGAGGACACAAACAACAAGTCAGTTAAAAACAAAAATCGTAATCACAACTGACAATAATGTCTTAACAATCCAGTTAAAATGTGATTTTGTCCCATTTTACCATGCATGGATACATGACTGCTACTGAAATCATTGTGCTACTGTGTTCTCATGTGTGTCTACAGGCGAGTACTGCGGTGAACTAGATGGAAGTTAAGATATTTCTTCTGAGCGTGAATTTGTGATTGAGCCACCCTCCCACTCCTTCTGAACAGTGTGTGAGTCATCACTAACAAAGCAAACCACTTGGTTCCTAAAAGACACAAAGTCATATAAATAGCCTGCTGGGTGGAAGTGACATAACGTGTCATATGTGCGTGGGCGTCCAAAGGGCAAGTCATAAAGGAACTATACTAACCAGCAACTCACACTGTTTCCCCTCTCTTTCGATTGCCTGGTGTTTGATTTTTACTTTCTACACACACAGAAAGTACTGCAGCACTACAGTAAGCACAAAGGACCTAAATATAGACACTGCGTACGTTTGCGGTACATGTTTCCGTGCGCCAACGTTCACAACCGCACCGGCACCTGAACACAGGAGAACTGTCTCAGCCTGACATACTGAAGCTGCACTCCACCATGTATGTGTTCACTCTCTCTCTCTCTTTTCTCTCTCCCTCTCTCTCTCTCTCTCTCTCTCTCTCTCTCTCTCTCTCTCTCTCTCTCTCTCTCTCTGTCTCTCTCTCTTTCTCCTTCTCACCCTCCCTCTCTCTCTCCCTCTGTCTCTGTCTCTGTCTCTCTCCCTCTGATTGCAACATCCACCCCCCCCCCCCCCCCACACACACACACACAACCCCCTCCCCCCCACACACACACACACACACCCACACACACAGGGCCCTCTGTGCCTCTCTGTGCCTGGTAGGAAGCAGCAGGAGAAAGCCGTCTGTGACAGTGTCTGCAGGCCGGCCCAGGTCTATAAATAGGCCCGGCAGAAACCCGCTGGTATTTATAGCACCTGAAACAGTCACTTCTGGGCCGATTTTTGTTTTCAGAAACATGCTGTTAGACAGAAGGAATGTGTGTACGCAGCAGGACGCAACGCAGGCCACGCCCCCTCCCAGGAGCCCCGCCGGGGCCTGGAGAGACCAGGGTTAGAGAGACCAGCCAGGGTTAGAGAGAGACCAGGGTTAGAGAGAGACCAGGGTTAGAGAGAGACCAGGGTTAGAGAGACCAGGGTTAGAGAGAGACCAGGGTTAGAGAGACCAGGGTTAGAGAGACCAGGGTTAGAGAGACCAGGGTTAGAGAGAGACCAGGGTTAGAGAGAGACCAGGGTTAGAGAGACCAGGGTTAGAGAGACCAGGGTTAGAGAGACCAGGGTTAGAGAGAGACCAGGGTTAGAGAGAGACCAGGGTTAGAGAGAGACCAGGGTTAGAGAGAGACCAGGGTTAGAGAGAGACCAGGGTTAGAGAGAGACCAGCCAGGGTTAGAGAGAGACCAGCCAGGGTTAGAGAGAGACCAGGGTTAGAGAGACCAGGGTTAGAGAGAGACCAGGGTAAGAGAGAGACCAGGGCTAGAAAGACCAGAGGCTGGAGGATCAGGCAGACTCAACTACACGTAAACGCCACTACAAATACCATTACATCATGACGTGTGTTTAAAGCAACACTACACAGCTTTCTCCACTAGGGTTGCTCTGGAGTAAAACAAAATGGTGCCCAAAATTGAACCTCAAATAAGGGCATACTATCCCCCCCATCTGGGAGCTGCATGAAGGTTCACTAGAATGTGAACTGTTACCCAGGAAAACCACCTCAGCAGCACTGCAGGTCTCTGAAACGGCTACATTCTCACAAACATATTTCAGTACAAACCCATTGATGGAATTCTATCCGTTGCATAAGGAAACCAATTTCCAGTCAAAGGCACTAGCGCTGAATAGGTTATATAAAGAGTTATTTATTCCTGCAAAAAAAATAAATGGTGTCCTATTTCTCAGAGTGTGGGTGAGAATTATTCACTGGCTTCCTTTTCAAGTGGAGAACTGAGAGGAAGTGTGGGATCCTGCGGGCCTTCTACAGAGGCACAACTGAGAGCATTCTGACTGGGTGCATCACTGCCTGGCACGGCAACAGCACTGCCCTCAACCGCAGAACACTACAGAGGGTGCTGCGGACAGCCCCGTGCATCAGTGGATGTGAGCTTCCCTCCATCCAGGATATATACAACAAATGGTGTGACAGGAAAGCCCAGAGGATCATCAAAGATCCCAGCCACCCCAGCCACAGTCTGTTAGACCCCAGCAACCCAAACCACAGCCTATTAGACCCCAGCCACCCCAGCCACAGTCTGTTAGACCCCAGCCACCCCAGCCACAGTCTGTTAGACCCCAGCAACCCAAACCACAGCCTATTAGACCCCAGCCACCCCAACCACAGTCTGTTAGACCCCAGCCACCCCAACCACAGTCTGTCAGACCCCAGCCA